>NW_019103307.1:0-295767 GCF_001856785.1 Myzus persicae | reverse complement strand
ACGACCCGAGCGAAACGACCATTTTTAGTTTAACCTGTCTTAGTTTTTCAATAAAATATTTAATCGACCACCGAACGTTTTGCGCATTTTCCTCATATAAAAAAACCTTCTGATCCAGGAGTAAACGTAGTGTTCTGCCGGCGCCCGTGTCACGTTACGACCACCGTCGCTTTTGGCAGCACCGGTAGACACCACACGCGCAATGATTACAGTTATACAGTGGTACCAATAAACCTGATTTTCAATAAAAATAAATAAAGACAAGAGGTATTGCCATGACGCACCTGGGTGACAAAATGTACAGTGAAATAGCCTCGTAAAATATATAGGGTGGTGTAGACATCAAGAGGATGCAATTCAAAAATCAGTTACCATGTCTCGTACGTTAAATTATGTAACATGATACTGTCACAAACCGCATGTTGCATAGTAAAATAGTAAATACAGCCTTCCAAATTTTTCAGACTCTGATTACGCGGTGGAAGTATAAGTATCATATAATAGGTAAGCATTTGTTGGTCGTTATAAAAGTTATCGAGAACACGCCTCGCGCCGTTCGTGTTTTCACGGAAGCTTTTTTTTAATACTCATATTTTCAAGACAGTTATTAATTATTTTAAATTTATGATTTTGTAATTATTTAAATACCTAATGATTAATAACTTTCTTGAAAATCTTGCACGCGACGGTGCGGTTTTACAATATTTCTGTAAATAATATACACTATACAGGTACTCTGAAACTGATTTTATTCTGTATACATTCTTAATCTATGGTTGAAACCCTTAATCTTCTTAAGAAATAATATTTGTTTTTTTGATATTTTACGGGTGCTAATGTTTTCATAATCGAATATTCGTGTTCATACTGTTCATAGTCGGTACTATAATAGTATAGACAAGTATAGACAGTAATGTGCATAGAGAGTGGTTGGTTTTACTTATAAACGTTTTCTCAAATAGCGAAAATTTGAGAACGGGATTTGACAGAGGCCTACACTTACCCCATGTTATGGAAAATGTATACATGGGGTTCAAAAAATTCAAAAAATATCCTTAATATAAAACTATGTTATAGTTTTTAAAAAATAAACAAATTGGAAATCATGCAGAACGGTATAAGAATGTAATTACAAATTTGCAAATTTAAAATTATGTCGTTCTATTTTCCATGATATTAAAAAATTATAAAATATGTATATACTTCGCTTTTTAAATTGGATTTATTGAAGTCTATTGAGTATACTAACTATTCACTAACCTTTATCGGTATAGTAATACTATGTACCTACCCATAATAATTAGTTTATTTGATTATTATACTTCATAAATTTAGATGTAGATTGTATGTATAGTATGAATAATTTAGTTTATTGACCTTTACCCATTACATTATTTTATTTTAATAAAACAACGTAAATCATAATACCTACTTAGATGACGATTGACGACTCGCATAAATTGTAATGTTGTGTTTTTAAATACCAGTGAAAATAAATTTTGCGTGTTCAGTGCGATTTCGTTTGTAAACACAAGTACTATCATACTGCTACATGGCTATAGATATTAAAACTATTTTGGACTTTTGGAGTGACATTCTGCATTAGACTTCGGAATTAGACATCGGCGTTGCTGATATGACGGTAACATTTATAATATTATAGTACTTTCCACTTAGCTATTTTGCTTGAACATATTATATTATTTTATAAGAGCATGATGGTGTGACGACAGTCAACTATTAAATTTAGCTTGTCACATGGTATTAATATTCACATTGATGACTTGTGAATTGTACACGTTTGAATAAATTTGCATGTAGGACATGCGTTTATAGTAGGCAGGTAATTTAAAGAATAAACTTAGGTGAAATTTGGATATGCTACAATTAATATAATATTATGTACATACAGAGTCATTCGCTTGTACAATTATACTGAGATATGTTTGCACAATTGCATATACTAAAGAAATCGCAATGATTTCATAATACATGATATATTATGTTCGGTATATATAGATATATATTATTATGTAAATTATAGGACACGATACAACAAAAGTGTTCAAAAATTCCGTGTATTTGGGTGAGAGGGAGGCGTATTGAGGATGTCATACCCCCCCCCCCCCCAGGCACCACCACCATGTATCTTATAACTTATAAGTTTTTTCTTAATCGACGGTACTATTAAGTACCTAAAACGTAAATTAATCTAGAAAAAAACACTATTTTATTTCGAATGTACAATTTTAATTGGCTCATCTCTATTGTATCGTCGAAACATAGAACTATTAATTATTATTACCTTATGTTATTTAGCTTTTACAATTTTATAGTTTCTGTAATATCCAAAGGTATGTTGAACAGTTTTTATAACCTGAATTGCCATACGCGAGTAGTGACATCCCATTAAAAAATTCCGTAAAAGCTACCACAACAACAGGCAATGATATTTGAAGTATCAATAATTAATTTGTGGATTTATTGGATAATATGTTTTTTTGTAGCGGAAATGCGGAATCGTTCCAAGAACCGAAGGTTTACACTGTCCATTTGAATTGCGAACAATGCGAGTTCGGATTCAGTGCAATAATCGTTAATGTGATTGACACGCGCGGTTATATGTTTCAATGCTTTTATAGTAGGTACACAAAGAAACTTTTTTGATTCAAAATTCTCAAATCATGAAGTAAATGCACGTGGTCGTGAACACTATATAAAATATCTATAAAAGCTGCGTGTCTTGAAGTGTAAAACGATAAAAGGTTTTAAACTTAATTTTTTTTGTCATTTACTTTATTTTCCGTCCGCTGAAATATGTAAATGTGACGAACAAATTTAATAAATATATTAAATAAAAACGATTTAATCAGGGCTTTGATCATGTTATTATACTATTATTATGCTATTATAGTATTTAATAATTTACTCGTCGAGTTTTAATATTTTTAAACACGTTTCTCTCGAGAGATGGTTTAAAACTGAATTACTTAATGTATAAATTAAAATCAATATTTTTGGGAGACATATAGGCTACTTTCGAGCGCATTGGATCTCTCGAATATATAAGTATAAAGCTATAATGTAGCCTCGATAGCAGTAATTTTTCTTCGATACTAATAATATACTGAAAAAAAACTTTAAAATGTGAAAAAATAAATAATTTTACAAATTCTATATTATAACTTACCGGCTCTGACGTGTACGTCACGGCTGACGATAGATCCAACATCGTTGGTGGCCAAGCATCGGTACACGGAGCTGTGTACGTCTTGTCTGTACATTGCTGGCGGGAACGGCAGCAGGGCTAGTGTGCCGTTGGACATGTCTTGCCGGAGCGACGGCACGTCCGGCACGGGTGTCCCGTCGGACGTCAGCCACCGGATGTGTGGTGCCGGATGTCCGGCCGCGGTGCAGTCAATCCACGCGCCCGTCGTGTTGGAGAACTCGAACTTCCCTGGAGGCTCCAGCAAAAAAGACGGACCCGTGAAATCCGACGATGACGACATGGACGTTGGCGCGTACGTCGGCAACACTGCAGAGAACATAGAAAATAGTGGTTAATTTAAATCATAAACTATCTTTGAAACAAATGGGCAAATTGTTTTCAAAATAATTATTTGAATAACGGTGTAATCGAACAATTTTCAAAGATCATAGTTATTCGAACAAACACCCCAACACCATTGTTTTTTTAATTTATTCAAATCATTTTTCAATAGAATAATTATTTTAAAATATAATTCAAATAGTTACATTGTAATCGAATAATTACAAAAAATGTATTAGGGTAAAAAACTACCCAAAGCAATTTTTACTTAGGTGGTTATTTTATAAAAAAAAAAGTTTCGAATAATGACTAACTTTGCTATACACATACCACATACGTATACCGTATACTGTGTTGATCAAATTAAAGTTTAAACTATAAACCCATATTATAAAAATATTATGCTGCAAACACTCATTTCAAATTCCAAAGCATAATATTCTTTATACAAATGTTTGACATACGTTAGACATGCCGCGATAATTGGATCAATATAATATATTGTTTAAGATCGGAAGTGTACATCCTATTTGTGAAAAGAAATAGTATTCGAAAATATTCTGCTTTTATGATTAATGTATTATTATGTTTTCCAAACATTTAATGAAGAGTATTTTGAAAAATATAAAATAAAAAACCACAAAAAGGGAAAATGTTTGCTGCGTTACTGCAATCAAACACTGTTTATTATTGCAGAAATTTGGTTGCTCAATACTAGTAATAATAGAGATATCCTAAAGTATAATTTAACTGTTTTATATTTAGTTTTCCAAAGCTAAACTTTCTATATGCTTATTACGAATTATTTTTAGTAATTTTATCCAATAGTTAAGCTTATGAATAGTTTTCAACAGTGTATTGAGATATTGAAGATTTTAAGTTGCGAATATTGATATTTTAATTTATTTACGAACAGATAAGCCTAGAACGGATGTATATAGATAAAACTATAATAATCATATACGGTATATAGGTTGTATGGTGGAGTATTAAAAATATATTTTCGAGCAGAGTATAATATAATAAGGCAGTATAATTCATATATTTTCGTTATCTATCAGTGAGGTATGTATATATAATATATATGTATAGAATATATATAATTATTTTATAAGGTCAATATATAGATGATTATAAGTCTTTCGCACACTCTGTAGCACTTCGAGCTTAGGATAATACGTTTTCAATAGGTATCTGAACCATTGAAACCACCGGAAAATTGTGCTGAAAAAGATATCAAATAAAAAAAGGTGGGGACATGGTTGATAGTTGACGATATTTCCTTCCGTGGTTTCTCAAGTCGTTCACACACGAAATGTCAATATTTGTTTTCGGAAAGTTAGTTTTTCCATGGACCAAAAAAAATAATAAAACGATGTACATAAAATAGAACTTGAACGTGCGACGTGTTCATTTAATACCTACGGTGTTACTGCGTCGTTGAATATAGGTCGAAAATTGTAAGGGTTGACTTTAATTTGCTTTAGATGACACATCCGATGGCAACGACTATATAACCTCAGAGCTTTTTCGAATTGAAAACGCCAAGTAAACATAATACACCTACCTACCAAACTAATAACATTTTCAATTATGCGTTCAAAAATAATACATCTGTTTATCTGTTAAACCTATTGTATTAACTTAATTAAAAGTACCGGGTTTTTGTAAAATGTTTAATTACAGGTAGGTATGTACCACTATGTAAGTATATAAGGGGAATAATATATTATACGGTTATTTCAGATATATAGATATTTTTTTTTTTAATTATACACTTTTAACATAATTAAAAATTAAAATGTAAAACTAAAAACTTCGTCATAAAATACATAACGGGGAGGAAAAGCCAATAGGATACGGCGGAGACTATGGTTTACTTGGTGCAAGCCATTATTATTTATTAATATTGTTATAAATTCGAAAGCAATTGTAACAAATTTAATCACATTCAAAGGACGGGTTTTAGAGGCGCTCGATTTACTCTACTATACAGTACAATAGCTTTATCAGTTTTACCAGTCTTGATATTTTTGGAATATTATCTGTATTATGTGGCAAGTAAGAACACTAAAAATAATTATTTAAGCGTGATATTGACAGTAAATTTTAATCCTCACATTATTTCACAAACAGCATAATATTGTGTCTTATAAGTTTTCAATTTATTTTTTAAATTTGATTAAACTATAAATCTAATAAAAATCTATTTAAAATAGTAAGTGATTATGACATGATTTTTTTAAAAGAAATAGTTATACTTCGTACAATATATTTTAGTATGATAATTAATTAACACACAATGTGCAGTAGTTTCGATTTCAAGCATGTATAATACTGCAAATCATTATTTTGTTCAATCTTGATAATGATGGTATTAAAATGTAAAAAAAAAGTTGCACGCAAAAAGTACCCTTAAAAGAACAATATTCGGATACATACTCAAAAAGTCTTAAGTATATTGATTTACACTTAACGCGCTTAATGATTAAAACTACTGCCTTAGGGCCTAGGGGTTAAAAGTGATGAAAATGCATATTTTTATAGCGCCAATTATATAGCTACACTATAAGAATATATTATCATTTTTAACATTATATTATATAAGGTTTGGTGATAAGTGATAACCAATAAACGATTTCTACCAACGTTCTATTGTTGTAGTGCTCCCCGTGAACAATAATTATTGTACAAACACAATAATAGGAGTGTACTCGATTTTGTGGAGTCAACCGAAAAGAAATATTGTTTAACGTCATATTTAATATAAATGGAGAATATGTTTTTTCGATTTAATTAATAAACGATTGTTTTATTTCCCATAGTAATAATTCTCGCGTAATCGCATTAAATTCCTGAGCTGCGCCGGGTCACTGTGATATATCGGTATATTGGGATCAAAAAATAATAAATAGAATAAACGCTCACGGTAACCATATTATTTGCACACGACATTATGTTATTATTATTTTAAAATTGGCAGTAGTGAAAAAAAACCAAAAACTGTAGCCGAGCTTTAATGAAATTTCCGTTTGACTATTTAATATCAAATAAGAGCACAGACGACCGCGTGGATCATATTATATTCGGCTACGTAGTAAAAAAATTAAAAAAATAATATTAGAAATGTTATATCAGACGATTTAAATCAAACAAGTCAATATTTATATTCAAACAAACGGAATATTATTCAACTCGTGCGCCGCTCACTATTTGTTGCGTGAAAAAGATCTTGTGGGTTGATCGGTTTTTATTATTTTTATTATTATTATTATTTATTGTGTACACATTTTCCGTTTGGGCTGCAAACATAATACAATATTATTATCGTTCACATGAAATAAAAGAGAATCGGTAAGGAATACTTTGTGCACATAATAATGTGTTTAAGAACGAAAAGAAAATCAAAAATGGTGTAGGAGAGACGACCGGAGCCGACGCGCCTATATTATGAAATAATAAAAAACTTTATTTATTTTTCGGAATAAAATGATTTTTATTTTTATTTTTAATAACTCGGCTTTTGTCTGTCCCATCGATTCCCGTGAAATCCATTAAAATTATTATAATTTTTGTGGTCTAACTATCAGAAAGTTTTAAAAATAAAAATGATTAATCACGTAATAATATATGCATTGAAATGTATAGTATACGTATATATATATTTATCTTGCCGACGCGACGATGACGATGGCGCGGCAAGGTGTATGGTGTGACGCGGTACTGTCATCCATTATTATTCGGAATACTTTTGTAGGGACTCGATTTCCATTAATATTACCCAAACCCCGAATTCGTTGAAAAAAAGAAATACATAACGAAGAAAATTCTTTGGGTTGCTTTTACTGTACTCACGCGCATCAATATACATATATATATATATATATATATATATATATATATATTATTATATTATTATATACTTACGGATAGTATACGAATATTACGTCTACGTCATCGCACGCAATAACAGTACATTATGATAATATGATCATGTACATTATGCGTATGTGTAACTGCAGCAAACGAAAAAGGCACCAGTTTAACGACGCCTATTTATTTTTCATTTTAATCATGTCGTTAAAAAATGTGAGCTCGTTCGTATGTCAAATATAAAAAATATAATACTATAACAGTACCAATATAATAACCATCCACACAAGTGCTAAAGCTCTGAACTCTTAATTTATTCTCCCCCCACCTCCTCCAAAAAAATTTTTTTACTTATATTTTCACCTTATCCCATTTATTTTGAATGGATACCATGTTAAATAAGTAGGCGAAAGAAAGTAGATGGATGCGCATAATATAACTAATGGTAATAAATTATTATTTTATATTTTGTATAATTCAGTAGGTTGTATAATAGAATATTGCCATTTGTACTAACCTAGATAAAATTATAAACGTAGTGTATATTCTAGAAATTTAATATTTACAAAAAAAAAACAAAATAGTTAAATAAATCCGAATTTGCATTAACATTGTAATGATTGTTATTGTAGTAAGACCGTGTGGAGTGTAATAACCGAAAACACTGATACACACTGCTGCATATCGTATGCCGAGGGTGAGTACAAAGTTAATTAATTAAATGTCCCTTTTTAAAAAAACACACGCACAAAACGTAATATATATACAAGCTACTAAACACGCTCAAGAGTAGTTTTTGAGTTACTTCAGTTTGTGTCACTAAGAACAATAGAAACGAATTTTGAATTAGGTACATTCAAATTTTCAAGAAAACTATTCACTAAATAATTTATTGTAAAAATGGTGACCTTTCACATACATAATATATATTTATATATTATGGTTTATGCATTATAAATGTAGAAATAAACAAAAACTGCAAGTGCGTTATTACCATGTACCTTTAGTATATCTAAAATAATTCGTCCAATTCGGCTAAGAGAAATGATAATAATGTCGAGTTGAAAAAAAATCGTTTTCGATTTCATTGTCCTTATATTGAATAGAGCCGCACGTAGCACATAATAGTATAATATTGTATATAACATCATATATTCACAACGGTTGTATGGAGCCATGGAGGTTCGAATTGTAAGCTGCAGTCTATATAACTTGTACGGATGTAACGCGTCACTTCTAATCATTATTATTCCATGGGGCAAGGAGTTATTTTTTTACCCGAAAATTTATTTATTTCTCAGGATTACCTACCGCGTTTTAAATTTTACTCATTCTAATCAATAAATATAATTTACATCGAAACTCGGTGATTAAAATAAATTGTAATACTCGGTTTGATACGAGTATTATCAGTAATATATTTTCAATAACATCACCTATGTCCGGACCAGGCGGACCGTATTATTTTAATATTGTAATTAACGTTTTGCGCAAATCGAATATCGTCCAAAGGTTCAATACTCGGGTTTTAATCGGTTTTTGGTGTCTAGAAACCACCCCCACCCCCAAACACAATGCGATAACTCCTTCAACCGTCGGTGTGGAATCCTCGACGACGATATTTTCGAGAGCCCAACTATATAAATTACGACCGCGGCGATGTTATCGATTCGCCTCGAGAGTGAAAACGGAATAGTCTCCATACACAAGGGTTTTAAAAGTGGTTTTCGGAGAAAATTATACCAAAGCGGCACGTTTTTGTTCTATTTAATAATATGCGAAATGTGCTCGGGGTCATAGCGCTCCATAAAAATCAGTGTGGCACACACATACATACATATTGTATATAGCTTACACGGTACAGCCTGACATTTTGAGCAAGGCACCCCCAAAAGGGCAACGTAGGGTGCAAAGTCGATTTATCGAACTGCCGAAGTATCTGCATAGGTTGGACAGGATCGACTCACTCGACGTTTCTGCACAATGAAGTGAATATACTTTCCACAGGAAACGTCGAGATTGAAAGAAATTGTAAATCACTATAATAAAAACTTTAGTAACCTTTACAGACACGGAGTTAGTTTTTCCTAGAATTTATAATATATTGAATAGTACCCTGCAAATACACAAAATACACATAATATTTTTTAAATGGTATTTTCGGATGAGTTTCGACAACATGTTAAATATTATCTAGGTATACGATGCTTTTTTGTTCGAGTTCAAAAAATAAGTTTAGTTCTGTATTTGAGTGTTTTACAAAATAATGAACAACGCGTTTGTTAATTTGACATTATGACATGATGTCACGGAAACTACTATACCTACCCAGGAGGGTCCGATATATCAAATTTACAATTTATACCAGATTTATGGCAACTATATAATAAATTACTAGCCACCCTTGAAAAAAGTTTCACTGTCATAACTCATTTTAGCCCAAAATCTACACTTGCCGCACAAAGTATTTGATTTTGAACCATCGTTAATGGAACAGAAGCCCAAAACTAGTATATTCTAGCCACGGCCCAAAAACAAGCGTGCTGTAGTTGTAGTACACCCACGAAATATAATGCATAGTAATATTATATAATGTACATACCTACATAATAGTTCACCGTGCAGGCCGTAGGACCCGCAAGGTAACCCGATGCAAACTACGCACCTTATTCCTGGTGTAAATTGTTATAGTCGCGGTTAACGAACGAATTAAATATGCAAAGTATTCAGACATTTTTGAGTTAACGGAGAGACCATGTTCAGAATTATTTTGGGAAATCTAAGTAGTCCGAGCTCCAGATCTCCATTTTGCTGTCGGAAACATTTTGATATTTGCATTTCCGTGTCTCTAACAGAAGCCCGTTTCTTAGAACTATTAACTTCTTTTATGTATAGTAGACAACCATTACTTGATAAAAACATTTCCCGTAATAATAATTACCATCTTTGCAATTATAATCGAGAGCTGTGTGCAAAAAAAAAAGCGTTTTACACCGAGAGCAAACCTTAATATTACTATTTACTTACGTCATATTTTGTAGTCTTTGGAATATATTTTATTAACTTTCCTCTGTAAATCAAGGTAGAAAATAATGACGAAAGTTCAAAATATTTTAAAAGATAGTAGTCTATTGCATTTAAAAAATGTCTTATTCAAGATTATTCACTGGAGTAGAGAAATCCCTCTTTACGCTATATTCATCTTATTTCGTAAAATATAATAATAATATGCTAAAATATGTTTCAATATCAATTGTGTGTTGTCATATTCGATCGAACAGAAAACAGAATCACATTAAAACGGTTTCAGGACGTTTTTTACAAAACTGTATTGTATTTGCATAATATAATATGTATCCCAACAAAATCACTCCGTCAACTCAAACTCAAAAAAACGAGGCTTGGTGTAAAAAAAAGTAAATCATTCAAATTAAAAAAGTTAAATACTGTATTCCACACCCCCTCAAGCTGCACGGTTCGTATTTAAGGGCTTCAAAAATCGACGAAGAGTCATTATCGAAGTGGGCCAAATTTGGACAACATTACAATTTCACACTTGACGAAATTATGATTGGACTCGATTAATTGGATATAATGTCATTCAACTCACTAAAACTTATGTACGTGAATATTATGATATACGTTATGTTATATATTTTTGAACTCAAACAAGGACCCGAACGTTTCGTAAGGAACGATTTCAAACAGTGGCAGGGTTTGATCGAGTTAGCGAATATGATAATATTACAAGCGTTTATGATTATTACCGTAGGAAATAGTTTGACTTACATTTTATGGACGTGCGAATTTTGTTGATTTTGAACCATAGCCCGCGGAGGTAAACCGAACCACTGCATGTATAGCCTGTCGAAATGTCGCGAGATACAAGTTTCCTCAGAGGCGCAGATCAGAATTAATATAATATATCGACTACGAGGAATTCGTGATGAATTTCTACGTCAGCAATTCATAATACAATATCATTATAAGATTTTTTTTCGCTGAAATATTATCAAACAATATAATAAATAATAATATCAACGCCTTTGGCTGTCGTCTTCGAAATTGTCGTTTTTGTTGTACATTTAAAAGTCATGTGCTGTACAGCAGCGGTTCTACAACTGAAGAGTCTATACAGCGTATCATGACATAATCAGAGAAAAATAAATAGAAAAAGTTAAAAAAAATAAGACAAGAGTACAACACACAGGTATTAATAACTGCCGGGCAAGGACTCGCAAACAAAAAAATAACAGTCTATGTACATTACGACACAACAGTGCAGGAATTATTGTACTATAATATATACAGTTACATCGTCGATTTCAATATTATAGCACAAATTTCGAGGTCCGTAAAAAATGGAAAATCCAAGTCCTAATGTTGTCACATCCAAAAAGTGAAGTGTAAATATTTACAACACATAATTGTTGATTGTTTCTTTTTCAACAGACATAAAATATTGTTTGTTTCTAATTCGTCGGAATTCCAATCTAAATCATCCTTTAAAATAATATATTATATCGAGTAAACCGGGATACAAAGTCATCTATAATAGGTTAGGTTGTTAGGTATATTTTCCAGCTGACCGGATACTTTTATTTTATTCAAGATCATGAATCTTACATCATTAAAATAGTGGTAACCTCTATACACGATTTTTTTTTTAAATCTAATAAAAAAAATTAAAAAGTACCCAATCATAAACATATTAGAATATAATATACACATTTTTTTTTGTTCAGTATGGTTTTCAAATCCTCGTCTTCCGTCCATGACTGAGCTTCAAATGGGGTGCATAGCTATACTATTTACACTTTTCAGCAATAAAAATATATTTTGGACAAAACCAATTAAATATAAAAACGTATAGTCATTGTGTGTGTGTTTAAAAAAAAATTTAAAGTCGGTGGTAAATCAGCGTTATAAAAAAAATCATCATTTTTATAAAACAAATATAGCCTTGTTAGTTGTTCTATTCAAAACTTAATCAAATACATGATTTATTAATTTTATTGGAATTCGTCACGTCACAGAAAATTATTGTGAACATTTAAATATTGAATTAAATTATTTTTAATGACATTTATTGAATGAAATAAAAAGATTCAATTTTAATTCAATGATGCGCGTGGTCTCCGATAAGCACAAAAAACGTGCTTTTGAACGGTTACTCGGCTAAATCATAAGATTTTTTTGATAAATCAAAAGTCACATGAACTCCACTAATCAAATTTTCACAGACTTAATTAAAAATTCTTGGAATTCGTAGCATTGTAACTTCTTTTGAAACGCAAATAAGCCAATAATACGCAAAATAAAATTATAATAGCCATTACAGCGAATATCATGATAATAATATAATAAATCATTCTTTTTTGATGTTTGAACCACATTTTTCCATCATCTTTTAGATTTATATTATTTTATATTGACGTAAAAAAAATAATAAATTGGGCAAATTATACACCTGAACTATTGGAGGTAAGCGATTTTGGAAGTGTGTTGAAGGTTGAACAAGAGTATTCACTATTCATATTCTAAATTGAAAAGACATTGTCATCTCGTTCTATGAGGTGGAGACGTTATTTTTACTCATAGCTACGGATTTTTATAATAGTTTAGAACTAAATATTATGGTATTTCAAATGTCAATACTCATAACCTTAAGTTTTATTTATTTTTGATTTCTGGTCATAAAACAAATTAAGTTCTTTTTCATGTTACTTAATATTTAAAAGAATCAAAATCGTTTTAAGAATACCTATTAACATCTTCACTTACTACTAAACCTTAAGATAATTTAATTTTTGGGAATTTCATTGTTGTTACCCTCTCATGATTCAAAATCGGTTTAATCGAATTATAATCTACTAATTATTAAACTTGCAGTAAAACACAATTATTTATAATTCAATTATTTTGATGAATTCTACCTAACGGTAAGATATTGGTTTCCTGCAACATTATCGTGTAAGTCATAACTTGTACGACGCTATGTGATGGGTGGTCCATATCATTTATAGTAAAACTTAAAATAAATTAACTATATTGAGTAGTGGTAAGTAGGTACTATCGATTACACAATTTTGCTAATTACAATAATTGCTGTTTCTATCCCGATGATATCATGAACATTAAAACTTCATACATATTACAAACTTGATGGATGGTAGATACTACACTCTTGGTAATATATAAGAAAAACAAATATCAACACACGACTACGCGACAAAAAGTAACACAATAATAGTATTTACATTATTACTAAATCGAAAAAAAAATAATCGATAGTAGAAAAAAAAGAGAAGTGACAGTAAAATAAACACAATAACAAAACGGGGTGGGTTTTTTCATCAATTTCAACGGACCCATAATTAAATTTAAAATGCTCGTATAATTTACATAGCATAAATAAATAGTTTAATATCATATAGTTATATGAATAAGTACGGATACATGGTAACATGGTAAATTATAAGGCGTAGCAGTCATGTTTCAAAGAATAAAATCGAATGTTGTTTTTATTACAAGTTGTGGATTAAGTTATAATTAAAATGTCAATAATTGAATTACGTACACCATTGATAGACCGAAACGTTACACTCATTTTTTTTTTGACGTTGATCTTTGACAGTAAAAATATATTATAATTAAAAGTGAGGTATTTGACATAAACATATATTTCTATCATCTTTGCATAGCGTATCCGGTACTCATGCATATTATGCATTAAACACTATCGCCTATCAGTGCCGTAGTTAAAACACGGTTTATAATTATAGATACTGATTACCGATGTAATTTTTGGTTAAAAAAGGAACTAAATACTGATTATAATGTAACTTATTTAGCTTATACATAAATGGTAGATAATAAATATGAGTTTTTATACATTCCTATACTTCCATTTTGATATTTTATTAATATGGTTAATAATAGCATATATTATGCATTAAACGATTGATCTATCATCTATACGAGTACTCTTATACATTATATAATGAATTAATATTACACTTTTCCTGAAATAGTTTGAGTTATAATTTAAGCAGCTATAGATACCTACCTAACATTACAAATTAGATTAACTAAAAAATATAATTTTTTTTTATCAACAACCCGATACAACGTATCTTTGTAAAAAAAATAACCTTGTGCAATATATAATATTGTATACATATTATTAACCGGGTTAGTATAACTCATGCAGTGGAATTGGTTGATGGACTCGGAGGCCCATAGGGTTATTTAGTTTTTTTCGTTCTAATAGTGTCGCGATACTTCTCGGGGCGCGGAACGTTGGCAGCCGTGCACCGGTGACTGGCCGTCCACTGTTGAAGGGTCGTGATTTCCCGAGGGACAATTCATTCACGCGATCTCGTCGTCATCATGGCCCATCGTCACCGCGAGTCCCTTTAGAAAACGCAGGCCTTAACGACGTACAGGGGACTTCTTGCCCGTTTCACATATTTCTTCCTGGCTCAGTACATATTATACGGAGTGATCCACTGAGGTTCAATCATGTTCACCCCCCCCCTCTTTTCCTTTAATTGTTAATTCATTCAAATTTTGATTTCAAAATTTTTAAACATACTTAAAGGCCATAATATTTTCAAATTCATGAGATTTTTAGTACTATATGCCTATTAAAAGAGTGACCTATCTATTATGGTACAAAATTCTGTATTTCAAAAGATATCCGCCCCTTTTTTATTGTAAATTATTTAACAGATAATTTTCAATGAAAATTGTAATCTACATAATTCAAAATTTGAAAGAATAGTTTGCAGTTATTCAATTTTTATACTAAGAAAAATAGTATTTTAAAATGATTTTACAAAAATATAAAATATATCTAATATTTAATTTAGTTTTTCTATACCTACTTGGACCATTTTTAGAAATTATAAACTTTGATAGATTAATTACAGAAATTTTCAAATCACCATTTCACATATATCTTCCAAACCTATTGCTTACCACGGATCTATTATCCTTAATGCACAAAGTTAAATAATTAAAAAATAACTTATTCAAAATTTAAGTTTGATACGCAAAATTCTTAAGATTTTTAAAATTTTTAAGAAAGTATGCACCCAATAATTTAGAGTAGAAAAGTGGAGAGGTGGTTATCATATGAAACCACGATACTTCTTTAGTAGTACAAAAGTCTCTAGAAATTGAAGATATTATGGTCTAATAGTATATTAAAAAATTCCAAAAATCAGATTTCAAATAATAGCGTAATTTAAGGGAAATAATGAGGTGACATGCTTGAAGAAACACTCTATACATCCTCGATCCTTTTTTTTGTTCAATTTCTCCGTTTTCGCTATCGACGTAATCATCTGCAGGGACATTGGTCTTTTTTTGTTTGTTTTCAACACGTGACTGTATTAAATATACATACAACGCACAATATTATTAGTGCATATTATAATATATTATTATATAAAGCGCAGTAACACTTCTCATCAGAGGTCATTCCTTTGACTGTTTGCGATCGGTCCGATAGCGATCCCCACTCGTTGCTGCTTGACTATTACGGAGCGCGAGGACTGCATGTGGCCTCAAGCAAATATAATAAGAGACTCCGCGCGATTCTTTGACCCAATAAGGGCTATTAATTCGTCCGTGAAAAAAAAACTGAGTTCAAAGGACTTCTTTCATCTCAGACGAGAATATTTCGCTATCTATATATACTTCGAGTATTACTAATTAATCCGCTACAAGTGACTGCATACAACATACACGTATAATACAATATTATATTATGGGCACTCGAAGTCAAGTTTTTATCTTATCCGCGAAAACAAAAGAAAAAAGAAAAAATGGAACAAAATTATGTGACATCGTCCGCCGTATAATGAATAAAAAGGTACTTTGTAACAACCATAATAATATTCTTATAATAATATAATATGCAGCTCAATGTTGCTACATATGACTAAAACTTATATTTCATTATTACGATTGTTTCGTGAGTATTTTAAACGGATACTGAAACTAAAATAATATTCACGCATTATATCTATGTATATGCCACATACAGCGCTTTATCTCCAAGGTGCACCTTTGAATAATTTTTTCACCCGAAACTTTTCATCTGATTTAGTCGGTAAAGATAAGCTAGGTTTCGTTAGTGAAATTGACGCGATAAGACTTTTACCTCCGTCGGCGTGCGTATATATGCGTAAATATAAATATAATATGTTATTATATAGATACTTATAATATGCATAGGTATTGTTTTTATATTAAATTAATATTATAATTTAGGCTTAAAGTTTATAATACACAATATTATAATGTGTATTACGCAGTTTGAGGTCAAAGCTAATGATTTATACTCCCAAAATCTTTATTTACTTTACTAAAAATTATAATACAATGTTTAAAGTTGGAAATTGTGAGTTGATATTTTTTAAATCGGCGAACAATTTTATAAAATAAAAAATAAACAAATTGAGAATACCACCATGACATATTATGTTCTTAATACTTTTATAATATTATAAATATCATTTCCGAACGAAATTAAAACACTCACGTAATTTCAATTATTTAATAAAATATAATAAAATTAATTTTTTAATTTTGTAAAAATTATTCAATATATGCAGTAAATACCTACAGCTATTCACGAAAACGTGTGAATATTATAATGTATTGAATTGTTTTGGTAAAACAACAGCTAGCTATTATTTTTAATACATATATTTTTTTTTTGTGTGGGGGGGGGTAAGTAGTGAGCTGTGTTGACATTTTAACGATAGACGTAAGAAAGTGAAAGGATTCTATATTTCTGTCATGGACTGAAAGTTCATTTACTAGGCGATTCTTTTAAGTCTCACTTTTGTAAACATTGCCGACCTCCTGGAACGGTATAGTAAAGAAAGAAATATAGAGGGTATATCCTTAAAGCAGATGAGGATATCGTGTTTATTTTGCACTCGACCTTTTTATGATATCTTTCCAGGCAGTGCACCTCTGGTCAAAAATAATGGTATGAAATAACACGAATGCGCACTGAATATCATCGAAAAACGAAAACTTATATGTCCATGGTCCTATAAATATATACAAATTACCTAACCAATAACAGCAAAAAAGAGACAAATATAAACAACATGTAAATAAAATAATCAGCGAACCGTACTATGTTGGACCAAAATCAGAATAACGAAAATATTTTTTATTCCACATGATATGTAAATCTATATAAAACATAATACTATAGAATATTTTAGAACCAAAGGTTAGAATGATTTTATTTTTGTTTTTCATAAAACGTTTCAACATTATTATTGCTCCAAAAATATTTAAAAAACTCGAACTTAAGTTAACTCATTTAAACCTGATTTTGTGCATCAATTATGACAAATTATTTATTATTCATATTATAATATTAATAGCTAATTGTATTAATATATTTGACTTTAAAATATAATATGATTAAAAAAAAGTCTGATGACGAAAATACAGAGAACATTTTCAATTAAAACATTTTTTTTTAAGAAAGTAATATGTAAATAATGTGCTATCTTTACTAGTTTACCTACCTACTATGTGTAATGGCATGATACATGTTATGAAAAAACTCAATGGAAATGTTATGTGGTTATTTAGGTATTATTTAATTACTATGTGGGTTCGATTTAAATCATTTAATTTACAGTCATCCTTTTTTTGGTCATATTTTTCATACAATCAAAAATATTCAAATTTGATTTAATAAATCAACTCCATAACAAGTTTTTTCGTATACTAAATTATGGTGTGAGCGTCAACGGTAAAATATTTCGAAGATGTGTCTTAATATAATTATAGCAGTAATTTTAGAACATCAAGAGCCAATTTGAATAGTTAAAGAAGAAAGTTTCTTGTACCTTCCTGTCCCTATACTGCAGTATTTGCCAGACAAAACGTTTTTGCATATTAATATCTTTAAAATTATTAATATTTGGTGGAATAATGACACAACCGCGTTTGAAATTAAACCTGTTTTTAATTTCAGAGCACCTCATCTTTTAACCATTACCGTCAACACTTTTGATATAATAGTACAAAATAATGTCAGGAATATTATTATATCAAGTATAAAATATGAACATTTTTACATTATTTGATATTCAATCAAAAATGTTATACATTAAACATTATTTTATTATACATATTTTCATCGAGATATTAATATTATTTTAACTTTTTATTTTAATTGATTCATGAAATTCATTTTAGTTTATATTTTTTAATACAATTTAATTTTTTTTAATGTGAGTAGGGTACAGTCATATGGGGGATGAGGTGAAATGTCTTACACTCCTGCACAAGACAGTGTATTATTATTAAATAATAATAATAATAATAATAAATTAAAAATAAATTCTAATAATGAATTTCAAGAAATGCTAATTATATTGTAATTACTGAAAGAAAACCAACCCAACACACCCGAAAAAATATTATTCCAAGCAGGACTAGGTGTATATAAGTGTTAATATCTGTAATCTTATTTTATGTAGGTGTTCATGAAAAATAAGTAATTGTTTTTGAATTAATTATATTTGTTAAAGCAGGTATATGAAAAATTCAAGTTATTTAAATAATGAATAAAAAGAGCGAGTAATAAAAAATAAATCCAAAATACGATTACAGTTATAAATTTGTGATATTGTCACATCTTATCATAGTTACATAAATTGAGTAAAACCATAAAAAATACAGGCATAAATTATTATTATAATTATGATCATTTTTATGACGACAAAAAACTAAAAGGCTTCTGTTATTTTGTTGTTTTTCAGAAAATAATGATTACAATTTATAAATACATTTAATAGAAACACAAACAAATAATTCTTGTAAGTTCTATATTATTGTAACCAAATTTTAACCAAAAATAAATAAAATGTACTGGCATGGCAGAAACCTACGAGTGCTAAATTAGATATTCTGCTGCCAAATAGGCATCCGATCTAGGCCTGCGCGCTTTTTCCGGTCACCATACGAAAAAAAGAAAGTAAAATGTTATGTATAAAGCTAATGGCCGATGTTTCTATAGCTAAAGTTCAATAATAAAAAAAATGAATGTAAAGAGTATAAAATAATAATAATAATAATAATAATAATAATAATAATAATAACACCTACTTAAGAGACATCAAAATAAAACTTAATTTGTTAGCCGGCGCAATGTATAGGCAATTTAGGTACCTACATTTAAATGACTTGTAGAACATGTTTAATTTAATTTATTTTTTATGGGTCATAGCACCTGCTATAACACTCACTACCTGAACAAAACTATTTCTATGTTCTATAATATCATAGTTTGGTGTCCTATGTAATTTGTGGTTCATATTGATTTAAGCTCCACTCACTCGTATTAGTTATTAGTTTATTTGCTACACTTAAGAGAACCATGGTTAGCCAAAACCTATGATGTATAAATCGAAAGTTATATAAAACAATTTTATAAGGACTCTTGTACAGAAATATACTTGCAATTAAAAAAGTAAATGATTTCTACATGTTAATCTGGAGTGTTATATAATTTTAAATAAACATACTAAAGACACTTCATTCAAATAATTGTTTAAACTTATAAATATAGAATAATTCTTTTTTTTATATAATTATAAATTTGTAAATTGTGTATCTACTTTCAAGCATTATTATTATTGTTATTTGTATTATTATGAATATTTCTTATTCTTTGCATAAGCCTCGAATGTATTACGTAATTGTATTCAAAGGGCAAACGCGTTAATAAAAATAATAAATATATTATGTTTCCTAACGTTATCTAAATTCATATTAATTATATATGTAGTTCCATATCGGTTAAAATATTAAAAAATCAGACATATACTCATACAGTGTGTATCATAACCCGGACAAATAGTAATTTAAATTTGAGAATTTTAAATCAATAATTTATATCAGTAGAAATAATTGTAAAAAAAAAAAACAAACAACTATATTATTATTTCCATACACAAATAAATGTTTCGTTTTGTGCTGTGCAATCTTATGATGGATCAATCAAACTAGAATAACTATTCCGGCTATAATAATCCATAACCATTAACCCTACAGTACCACACAACTTACAGCTAATGGCCTCAGTTGCCGAAGCTTAACAAAAAAAAATAATCATATTTAATTTTCGATCAAACAATCAAAACATTTGATCTTCCTAACGCCGTTGCACAAAATATGGGCTGCTATAACTCCTCAAAATATACTGGAAATTTCTATAGCAGACGATTTATTTTGCATTATAGGTAATATATAATAAATAAATGAATTAACAATGTAATAATATTATACCTTTAGTACATAATAATTGTAGTGGCCGAGCTTATCTATTTTACAATCGATATAAGGGACGACTTAATGAAACTTTTGGAACGTATTTACCAATTCGAAAAGTGTTTACCGAGGCGAAACAAAAACACAATACAATTGCAAGACCTTGGTACGCACAGAATCTCAAAGTCGAGTTTTATGGTCACCCTCGCAACGAAAACGGACGTTCGGCAATACATTATAATAATATGAGTGTTATACGCTTTGAGCGGTCGTAAAAAGGTCTAGACAGTAGACACGCAAAACCTTTGTTCTCGTCTCTTGTGACTAAAGGTAACACGACAATACGGTTAGGATAAAAGGGAAATTCGTTTTATTTGATTTAAATCACATACTACACGTTCATAAAATATATTATATTGTTACAGCACTTGGCCGGACACACGTCTAACGCTACCTAATACAATGTATATAACTCGTATCTGATTACCGTTACCGGAAATGTTTATATAATCAAGCAAGATAATTATAACGCACCGGTATGGTATTATATTTGTCACGCACTCGAGGGGTGGTCCGTCAGGAGCCAAATATTGTATGTGTAATATTATACTCGATGATTTTTTTAACAGTTAACACTCATTATGTCAACAATTATGAACGTCTTTGAAAATATTTTTTTGTTGACGGGCAATAGAAATTAAAAATATATTTTGTCATTCAAAAAAAAATAAAAAATAAAAATTTTTGATTTCAAAAACGTTATTTTACAATTATTTAAAATTATTTTTAAAATTATTTTTCGAAATCTTTAATGATTTTTGAAACGATGATAATGATTATAACTATATAATGATATGCAGACGAGAACAGCGTGACTACAGACACTTTTATAATGCAATCCTATGGCAGCCGGTTTGCAGACTGCTCCTCTTATAATATAATGTAATAATATACAATTTTTTTTTATAATAACATACAGTTTGTACGACCCTTTCTAGCACATTTTTCCAGTCGATCCGACGCGCAAGTCAATCGTTCAGTCACCCATTTGCATGTTTAAGTACAACAGCGTCGATCCGTATGCCGTGTGCAGGCTGAGCGAATAATAACGATGTACGCACAAAAACTTTGATATATAATAAATTAATAATACAACGAATAAAAATTAAACAATATATTTCATTATTAGTTTATTATAGTTGGACACTGGAATACTGGATATAAATAATAATATAATTAATTGCATAGCTATTGTACTCAAGTATAATAAAGCATACAGAATAAATAAATAAATAGTAAAATATTGTTTACAGTTCTACACGCATAATATATTGGTCCATTGATGTTTCGTTGTTTTTAAATTTACTTTCTATAATCTCTAATACTGTTCACATTTTATTGTTTCTGATATTTAAAAGGTTCTTTATACAGTGGTTCTCTTAAATAGTATTTAATTTAAGGTAAGTCGCTATTGGAATTTCATATGACTTTTCTATGAAAAAAAAAACTGAATGGGTTGAAACTTTGAAAGAAGAGCGGAATTAAAATGGGAATGTTAAATCGGTTGAATTCACAAGAATTAGGTACTAGTAGCAGACCATTACAGCATAATATGTAATTATACCTATTCGTAACTGATTACATAAAATGATCTTGACTTTCCATAAGACAGCATTTAGGTAAAATATTATTTCAAAAATTATAGTTTGGAAAAAAATTGATATTTCTTTAATTACTGATTACTGATTAGGAAATTTACTGTTATATTTTCAACCGTTCGTTTCTGGTGCACTTTAAAAATAAATATTCTTCTGACAACATGAGACGGATCGCAGATAACATTATCATTATGTACGTATTGGTATATATAATATATATTATATACGCCTGTTTGGTCTAGTTAATAATCCAGACGCATTTTGGATTAAATAAATAAAAATAAATAGATCATTTGGGCGCAGTCTGCGTATGCTCCTTTAGAACTATAAACATGGTGATATCGTGAAGATAGTTTATGTGTGCAACGTAATGCATGTTTCCACCTGAACATGCTTGGTTTGCTCTTTCAATATGATTTTTGTATGGCTTCATTATGGACTAGTCATATTTTGCACCGTCAACACCTCTGTATAATATTTGAAGTTTTTTTTTTTTTGAACGTTGAATTGTTATTTTTTCATTAGATTTGTGTAGACTTGAAAAACAAAAATGTCAAGTTTTTATTGAATTGCATGTAGTTCCATAGAAAAATGATAATTACAGTTCGTTTTTTTGAAGAGTACATTGAGCTTTAATCATAATTTATAAAATATAATAGTATATTTTTTCATGTTTGTAAGTTTTTAAGTTTCAACAGTGTGGTTCGTTGTTCTAAATCTTATACGGAACATCTTCCAGGGCATAACATTTATGTGGCCCTTAATTAGTTTTTATGTTTTGTAATTATAATTTTTTCTAGGTACTTGATATCCATCAAAATGGATTTTTGTTTTCAGGTATTTTGTTTTTAATCCTATTGTTAAACTTATTTGTAAGATATGATAAACGTGATAATTGAATAATTATAATTTTTAAATTTTTTATCCTTGTTCTCAATAGTTAATAATAATAAACTTATCTAATTTGAAATTATAATATCATGTCATGTAGGTAAATTAAAAATAATACGGCTAGGCTGTAAGAGGGGTAGAGATAAAATATGCACATTTGCATTTAGGCGTCAGAAAAATTGTTATTTATTAAAAAATATACTGTAAAAAAATAAAAAGTTAGTGAAAAAATTAATGAATTACGTTCAAATATTATCCTGTGCAATGTGTCTAGAAAAATTAAATATAATAACATGTAGTGTGAGCTATATCAATGCCATAGCCATGATTTATTTTTATGGGGGGGGGGGGGGGTAACTACAGTATTTTATTGCTTGAGTTAGTGTACTACTAGATTTTTACAATTTAGTAAGGTTGATGTTTGGAGGGGGGCTTGAGCCCTTAGGCCCTTACCCTAGTGAAGGCGTCGAGCTAAATAATATTTATTATGGTAAAGCCAAGGTAAGCGCAACAATGATTAATATTTTGTTTTATTAAGTAAGTTTGATGAACGGTAACTGCAATCTTAAGTGTTATCACGGGTTGTACTGCCAGCCATCCCATCTAATTCTGAGCACTATCATGCGATTCCTGTTGTTAACATTTTTTTTAGGCCCAACTTTTTCCCAATAATTTATTTCACTACATTTGAAGCATCACAAAAAGTTTTTGAATAAAAATATTGTTTTATGACGCAGTTGTGAATTCAATAGCTAGAAGATAATCGAACAGTGTTTTCGCCAACACGCGATCATTATTTCGAAGAAATTATTTAACTTCTTTGTGTTTCAACGAATCGGTTACAAAGTAGGTAGAAGCGAAAGAAGACATACGTGACACATTTTCAATGCGTTTAATAATAATTTTCACTTAACCTCGCAATTACAAAATATTGAAAAGTGAAATATTTTTTGTCCGAAAACAACTTGTTGTCATAACTCACTTACTATTGTAAAAAAACAAAATGATCGTAAGAATAATGATTTTAATTATTATTGCTAAACGAACCACGATATTATGGAAGTATTATTTTATTTAGTTTGATATAATATTTTGCGATGACCATCAGCGAAGAAAATAAAATACGAAATTTCCATTTACTACATATTGTATACTATTTTTACAATTATTGGTTCACATTAAACATAATCTAACTTATACCGATTACCTAACATTAAACAATATAAGTATAGACATATTACTCTATACAATATACGATCGTGTGTATATTATAGTATGTATGTTGTTTGTATAAACCTATATATATATATTTATACAAATAATATCCGAAATATGACTAAATTTAAGTACGGCCAATAAATATTCTGAATATTAAAGACTCAAGTTTAAAGCTACAAAATACAAATGAAATCGCTTAATACCTTAAGCTCAGATTAAATAATTCTGGCTACAGGTCCCTATACAAAACCATAATATACATTTGTAAAGACATAAATTAACGATTTTTATTTTTATTTTTTTTTTGTTCAACAGAAATTTGTATTGGGATACGAAAATAAATGTATATACTTTAATTAACACGCCTTTTTAAACCTACCTCGAGAAACATGAACGGTCTGAAAAATTTACAACGTAGGTTATTTTTTATTCATAATTTATACTTTATTTCGGGGTTGTCCGGATGTGGAATCCAGTAAAATGTTTTATTTATGAACGATAACCAAAACAAAAGAAGGATCTTCAGTAAGTTCCGTCGGTATTAATATACATATATATATATATAAATGTATTTCAAACACAAGCAATACACACACACACATATGTATATGATATTCACGAGCGAGTGTATAAAAAAATCATTGACCTCAAAGTACAGACGCCGGATGGAGACACTTGGCGCCAGCCTCTAAAATATTTTTCATTTTTATTTTATTTTTCGCAAAATTCTGCCCTTTTGTTATACTGAAAGCTGTATTGACGAGTGCAGTTCCAGGTTAAAATCGTTTTATTTGTAATTATTTTTTTCTTTTCTGAAAGGCTTATGATATAAATGTAAAAAAATACATTTATAAAAAAACAGCACTTTATTCAGCTGAAATTTAACAATAAGCTTTCTGTAAGCAGCTTGAATGGTATCTAAGTATATTTAAGTTATATCTATAATACTATGTTTTTTTTTTGCTTTTAAAAACTTTTCAGTGTCAAAGAAACCACTTGTTATTTTTATTTAGTGTTTGTTACGCGTATTCGACAAAAGTAATGAGATAAAACAAATAAACTTTGAAATGAGTTTTTCATCGAATTAAACGATAGTTACGAATAATATGTTACCACAATAATTAGTTATATAATTATATGTATCGAAGAAATTTAAATACAACCATATATTGCAACGAAATATAACTAAGAACATTATATTAATATATTTGTATGTTTAAACTTAAATGATAATAACTTATTACTCATAACTAATCAATTGCACAAATTAATTCAATGTACCCTGATGCCTACTTTAATAATTTGAAGAGATTTCTTGAAATAACTAGAAAAAAAAACCATTTTAATGATAGGATTTGATATGCAGCAGTGTTTACTACCTATATTGTTTATTGTCATTGGTTGAAAGACGTGTTTGCATGTGTTCATAAAATTTTCAATTGGTGTAATATATCTCGGTGTATTATACGAGAAAATTGAGGAAAGTTGTAGATGTATACTAGTGAAAACTGAAAACAAATTTTATAACATACTCGACCGTTGTGTGATGAAAACAATTGCGTAATTAGAATTTAACGTTCGCATTCGACCCTTATAACTTAATTAAAATCTTCATGGAATGTACATAGGAACGACGATAATTTTTATTTTCATTTTTTCGCTTCTGTCTGCGGATAAAAATTACGGTATTCCGAGTTCATTAAGGTGCTTTTCATGTCCGATGAAAATGAATACAACATGAAATTTTTTTTCTCACTCGAGATAATAATATTTAATTCGTGAAAAACAAAACCAAGCGCTCCGAACGACATTCGTCTTTGAAGTTTCTGTAGGGGGTAATTAAAAAAAAATATATATATAAGTAATGTTTCCGCCGAACAATACGAGCGGCGAATGTACATATAGCGTGCGTATGATATAGCGATATCAAATTTCTTCGACAAAACGGTACAATTACACAAGAAACACAACAAGTTTTTATGGCGGGGGATTAATTTTGAGACATTCATCCTCCGCAGGGCTATCGCGTGTCTCGTTTTGTGCACGCGTACGCTCCACTATACATATATATTATATTATATATAAATATATAAATACATACATATATATATATCGTTCAAAAGAAATAATATAAAAGGAGAAAGCGCTCGCTCCCCGTTTTTTCGGTCAGAAATTTTAAAGAAAAGGAAATGATATCGTTTTACTCGACGCGCGATTTATTAAAAAAGAAATACGCCTTCTCCCATTATTATACACACCCACGAACACACACATACATTATATAAATAATATATATAAATACAGTTGCCGAGTTCTTTTATACGGTCAATGAATTACAGCAGTTTTCTGAAAAACAAATTTTAAAAATGAATCTACTATGGACCATTATTATTATTACTACTACAGTAGTATACGAAACACTATTCTTGCATGTGGCGGGGAGAGGGGTAGAGAGAAACAGTTTTCTCGTCGCAGAAATGGTTACGTATGGTTTACGTTTGATTTTTTTTCTGTACTTAATCGACTATAATACCGACTATTATGTCGGTATGTCGTTGAACAAAAGTATAATACCTTTTCTAATAATTGTGTTACGACGATTTATTTGCAGCATATATACGTGCAGGTAAACCAAGTTATTAATAATATAATTTATATTATGTACGTTGGTTTACGAAAAACGATAAAGAGAGAAACTCAAATGCCAGCCAGAGCTGCAATAGTATTTTCCCAAGATATATTTTAATCCACGATCGAGTATGGAGTTCTACACCCCACATCAGCGCGGTATATAGGAGCACGCTAAACATGGAATTAATGGCTTTAAAAATAGTTTAGGAAATTAAATGGAAAAAGTCCAGTGTGGGAAATAATACCTATCACTGTAAAGTTCTGTTTGCTGGTAATAGTTTTTTCGTCAATAGTTGAAAATATCTCAAAGTAATGTTGATTTTTCCTAGCGGTCGTTATATAATTAATCTGCCAAAATACACCCGTATGTACTACGCCTATTTTATGGTAACCATTTTCGTTTCATGCTGTGTCAAAATTGTTATCAATATTTTATTCAGACTCGAATTTATCGTTGAATTAATTTTAAATATCATAAAACTATTTATTCATATATATTTCATATTCAAATTCAAATTCAAATTTCAGTCACTTCGAAATACGCATCGATGGTAGCATCTATACATTGTCGTATTTTGGTGAAGTGAGAAAGGTAAACTGAGAGACAAGTAATTAATTGTGGATTTTAAGCCTAGCTTTCACCTTAACACTTTTTAACGTACACAGAAAACACCGCATATTCGACCGTTTAGCACCTTAAATGACTTCAACACTTTCAATTGTTTAATAGTATAATCCCGACAGAGAGAATTCTCGACGAAACGAGGTTAACTTACACCGAGGTGCACCAGTGCCATCGTCGAGTATAAATCGTTTTCGATAATGAGAATGAGAAAAACTAAATCGACTAGTGTATACTAAACTTTTAATCGTTACACAGTTAACTACTGCGTAGGTTATTAGCCCTCCCTCCCCCAAGAATAATTAGCCAACCATCCCTAAAATAATTACAATACTAAATGACGGGAACATGCAAAGGAACCAACCAACAATAGCTGGTAATTGTTTAGCGAGTGGTGGAAATCGGGTTTTGATATTTTTTTAAGCCCTTGGTTAATAAAACAAAACCAAACAACTTGTTTCAACTTTTTTTTATTGAATAAATACTTTTTAGAATCACAAAGTTGATATATAGAGCAGAACAATATTAGGGATTTTAAAAATCGAAAAACTTATTAAATTATTAACTTTCCTAACTCAGTAAAATAATAAAAATAATATAATTACTTATAAAACCTGTACCGACTGGCATTCATCGTAATATAAATATTATAAAATATTTACCCGTAAAGTCTAGGAAAAGTCTGGAAAACCTCATTCGTCAATTGTCGACAATCGTATAAATTATTTTATGTTACAACTTACTCATTGCAAATGTAATCGTGTTCAATTAATATCGCCGGTCACCGATTTTTAATTGTTCAACAGTTTTACCACATACCATAAAAAACGGTCGATAAAAAAATAAACTGCTCAAATTATTATTTATTTATTTTTTATTTAAACTCGCGCTCACATTCAATACAATAACAATCATTTGTCATATTTCGAACTTTTACGAGCGTTCATCTCTCCATTCGGTCGTATATTATTTCCCGCGCCAAACTTTCACCTCTCGTTCCGGATATATACATAAATATAGCACGCGGTGTATTCCTATAAATATTGTATGTAGTATATGTGTATGTGTGTGCGTGTGTGTTGTGTGTAGGATATTCATATGTAAATGCTCGAGTAATGCCGTCGCGTGGAATAACCAAATAGGGTTTTTTTTTCATCGCCGGTTTTACACGATTTTTTCGCTTTTCCACGACGATAATAATTTCCAACGGATCGGTTTGAACTCTGACGCTGTTGCAATGCTGTCTAATTCCCAGGGGGGAGGAAACGCCTGCAGTACGCCACCGCCGTTTATTTATAGTAATAATAATAGTACATAATAATGATGACTTCAGCCACCGTGAGCGTAATAATTATGTATATAGCTGGACGGCGTTATTCCGATTTTATCTTTGCGGTTTTCCTCGGAGATGATGACACAGAAAATGTTTTGACGATTCGGACCAATTTTTTAAGCACAATATTGACAGAATATTACACTAACTAATAAAAACCATATTTACTAACTTGTTTTGTAACTATTCGTTAAGTATATGCTCCAAATATATAACTGAGTTTTTTTGTTTAAAAGAAATATTATTTAAAAAAAAAATTACGATCCATACAATTACAGTAAATAATCAGTTCGTGTACAAGAATATCATCGTGAATGACATGAAAGGCAGTCTCACAGTTGAGACACCGGATGATTTGGTTTATTAGAATGATCAGATCACGGCCCCAGTCCGTTTGAGTCTTTAGGGTGTATTCCCGACAATCGTGTTCGAGTTGGTTTGAATTTGAATAAAGTCTTCCTCGGAAGCGTTTGTGAAAAAGTGAAGCGGTTTCGTCAATTGAACAGATTGAAGAGTTTCATTTCATAAACACGAGGACATTTAAGTGATGACTTGAAAGCAGATGTTCAGAAAAGTTTGAATAGTTACATATCTTACTTAAGTAATCGGCATGGCCCCAGATAACAATGCTTAATGTTTAATCTCAAAGTAGTCTCAAAGAGGCGATTTATGTAGAATGAGCTTATGAGTTAAATATTTTTAATTTCGATCGAATGTGGCCTTAACAGGTGAAACTAATAATTAAGCTTCTAGCGTAGTATTACTGATTAACATACATTATAATATTAGATTAAGTTCTAAAATGCTACATCCATTTATGGTATATTAAACAATAGTCCAATATAGAATTATTCTTAAAGTTACACTATGTATAATGACTTTAATGAAGGTAACTCAGAAACTACTCAATCAAATTTAGATACAAACATTTATATCACCACAGGATACTCCTTAAATTACTTAAAAAATTAAGTGTTTTATTTATATTTTCTTATAGTTGAGATGATCAAGATGATAACTCGTTATAAATATTTGTCCTAGGGCCTAAGAGTGTACAGTTTATAGTTTGGTTTGTGTATTTGCGTGGGCCCCTGCTCCCATTACACTAGTCCCATGACTGTAATATATTTTTGAATTTTTCCAAATATTTAATGCTCAGTAAGTCATACTCATGAATACAAGACATGAATTTGGATTTATATTTATGCGTTCTCATACCTAAACTAAGAGATATTTTTGTGGAACATAATAACATTGCACATATCCAACCTACAGCTAAAATGATTTATCGATTTAACGTTGTAATAATGCAACTCTTGGCCGACGAGCGTTGCAAATATGAAAAGGAGTGAACCTTGGGACTATAGGCATATCAGCTCATCTTGTGAAACTTAAAATCATTCCAGAAATAAACTATACAATATTATTCTTAGACAATATTTTGTGGATTATGATTATTTTATACTCCAAGTTGGTAAAATTAAATAAATATTGCTCGTTAGTCGCTCGTCATTTCTATATATTGGTTGTTTAATAAAAATATCTTTTCTCATTTTCGATGATTGTAATATTTGATGGGCAGTATAAATTGTTGTATATCAATTACTCGATTCATAAATAAATGGTTATTTAAAATGTCAACTTTAAATTTTAATCGATCTTGTATTAAATTAACTTATTTACATTACCTATTAGTAATCATTGCGCTGTGAGAATAATTAAATGAATACATTAATTAGTTTTAAGTTCATAAATCGTATTATAGTAAGATATTATGAGATCCATCCACGTTTTGAATTTAAAATAAAAACTGATTTACGAGTTCACGAAAACCATTCTAAGTCGAGTTAATCCAATCATTTTTAATAAATTTAAATGTTTGTTGACTAATTACTAATTAGTAATTAATCATCTTATGTACAGATTTTCGTTTATATAGTTTATTTTAAGAACTTGAATAATGAATGAACAATATACATATAAGAAATAAATTATAATTTTTAATATGAAAAAATAATACTAAAAACAAAAAGTGATAAGAAGTTTTCTGAAAACTGTTTTAGAAAATTGACAAAGAAAACTTTTCTATACAAAATTGCTTTTTAAACTGGTTCAATAATTCATGACTATGTGCATTATGGAAAGAGAGAGAACGTACCTAATTCACTACCTATAGAGAGTATTATCCCAAGGCGATTATCAAGTGTAATAAAACTTTTCCCCTTCATATTGTTTGTTTTGATTTTTTTTTTTATAATATCTGAAGTGTTGTTTCCTCATTTACTTTTGTTGTAATTGAAAAAATTGATTACGAAATCAAAATTTGTAATTTAATTTTCAAAAATTATACATTAGAAAATATTTATGAATAATATATAATTAGGAACAATTAGCAATAATATTAATACGTTCTGTGTTATCTAAAATAATTAATACAAATATAGATAAGAAAATATAACAAAATCTAAGTAGTTGAAAAATAAAGATAAAACATCTTGCTTCTTAATAATTAATAATTTCATTAGCTTAGTAGTAATTAAAAAAAATTAAGGAAAACATCGTATTCCTCTTTAATTTAATAAGTAAATAGCTCACAAAATGTATTAGCTATTCAAATTCCAAACAATGTTTTTATATACTTAAAAAACAAAACCATAACAGAATTACAATCAATTGTAAAAAAAACTTATATTTTATTCATATTTCAAATAAATGATCGCGGTAATAACATTATTTTATAACTAATGATAAAATCGATTTTAAACTGAGATACATGTATTGAATAGGTATTTTATCTTTTTCATGCTGATATATTATGTATATTATTTTATATAAATAATGTGTACTAATGAGTCGCATGCATAATAGAATTATACATATTTTTTTACACATATACTAAATATTATGTAAAATGTACATTGTACACAAGGAAATTCCAAATATAATAGAAACCATTCATAACGAACATCGATTATGCGGTAGTATATAACCAGATTTGTATCCAGTCAAAGCATTTTTTTAAAAAATATTTTGGATAATGTTGAAGGAATATAACAATCAATAGGAATATATATATATATACGATAGAGAGAAATTCAGTGTTTTTTTTTTTAATATTGAGATATAGAGGGGTTTTCAAAGTCAAGTATTTTTCAACGTACTAAAGCAGTATTTAAAAAAATAAAATCGCCATTTTATGAACGATTTTGAAATTCTTAACGCATTTTCTTCGTGGAACGTAGAAACGACTGGAGAAGCGATCACGGATTGAAAATTCTCTACAAGACAAATGAAATAGTATGAATTCATTCACCGGCAATTTGTAAATATTTAATATGCAATAGAAATAGGGATAGAGACATGCTTATATAATAAGCTAAATAATTCTAATGAATAGTAAATCATTTTATTATGTGAACAATTTTAGCAATCCGTCATGCCAACTCGCTATATTACTAATTAAGTATCTACCTACATAAATAACAATATAACTTAAATAATATTTACGTTCAATGAATATTATATATTTTGAAATTTTAAAAGGTTCCGGAAAAATGTAAATAAATTTGTATTCTAGTGCATTGTATGAGCTAATAAATATTATGATTTATTATATAATTAACCCTCCCCCCCTCCAAAAAAAAAAAAAAAATTTGTTTGCATTTGGATTTATATTAAACCGATTTGCTTTTTGATTTAAATATTTTTACTAAAAAATCAATACCAATTTAAAAATCTACTCACATATTTTAATTTATACTTCTGCTGTTTCAAGTTCTGTTACTCTTGTCCGTAGTTGTGTAGGTTGGTAGTAAAAACTTGTTGGACCAAGCGAATGGCAACAGAAGTGTATTTATTTAAAAACTTATCAGCGGTTACAACGAAATTGGTGTTGAAAAAATACACACACAATTATTTATTTAAATCAAAAATTCGAATGCAATTCAGTGTAAACGTTGGTATTTCAGCACTGAAATACGAAATAATAATAATTACGTTTATTTGCGTAATTTGAGAGATGGTCTATTTTTTTGTTTTCTACATATTTTTTATTATAGGAGTTTTAAAAGTAATTTGCTTGTAAGGGATGGATAGGGAACACTCCCGCTGCACTACTTCGCATATTGAAATTTAAAATACCTACATGTAATATGTAAATTATACATTTCGAGATAAATATTTGAGATATATAATACATAAATCAATATTTTTAGATCAATATGTCTTTATTTACTTATCAGAATATGAAAAAAACACACAAATGACAAAACTACAAAAATTGACTGATGAATGGATTTTATTGGATATTGTGTCAAAAAAAAAAAAATATGTCCTGTATAATAGCATAATACATAAGCAACATCATAATATTAGGTATATAATATAACAACGATAAATTTGTAATGCCTCGATCGGATACGACGGAGGACGCGAGTCGTTAGTTTTATTACTTTCACGTAAAAACAAAAAATAATAATAATAATAAAGAACTGCGCTGTCGGAATAAATTCAAACTTATGATATTATTATATTATTACCTTTGATACCTTTAATATAATATACCATATACGTATATATCATGGAGCATATTAAATCAATTATATAGAATTTAATAATTTATGTACTCACTACTCATCTACTATACCTAACATAAAATGGTAAATTTGTCTGTTCTTTAATGTGTAGGTATAATATTTTTAACGGACAGTCAAGAAGAATGGTCCGAATATTTTCGCAGGCAACTCATAGGCAACTTTATAGCAAAGAATTTTTATTCAATACTAAATAAATCGATAAAATAATTAAATATCCTTAGAATTAGCATTGAAAATTTTGAAATATAGAAGAAAAATTAACAATTTCTTTATTAAAATCATTTTTTAAAGTTAAATATTTTTTATAATAGAAAATTATGAAAATGCTAGTAAGTCCTCTGTATATATTTATCACACTTCTTTGATGACAGGTTATCAATCATGCGATTACCAAGTGGATTGGATCTTTGGAAATATTTCTAAATAGCTAATACGTACTGGATTTCGGGGTCTTGTGTTACCTACTTAAAGTTACTAACTCCGAATTCACACATGTATACATAATCTATGACGTAAAAACGAATTCATACTATAAAATAATACATTTTGATCCATAACTAATTCCCGCAGAGCTTATTGAGTTTGAAATAGTTACGTTGAAATGTAGATATTAATTTTCACAAATCTACTTCATCACAATACATCACAATGCATCAGCGATGTATGGACATGAGTTGCCGGACGACACATAACAACAACAACAATAATAATAATAATAATAATTATATAGTTGTACAACATCGGTGCGCGGCGTGATGTCCCCGGGCGAGACCGTATCCTACCACCGCCTCGTCGTTCCAGTCGGGTCCGAGATAGGTGTGTGCGATTAATTAATACGGTCGGGTTAACTCGTTGTACATGTGTGTGTTATGTGTGAGTGTGTATACGATCAGGGTTCGGGGGATCGAGTAGAGGTGTAGGGGCAGTCTGACGAGCTTACTGTTGTAGGTGGGTCGAGGGGGACCGCACGCCAACGACTATATACCCACGGCCTTTCGACTGTGGGAAGAGGGAGAGCTCATTTCTGATGACTATCGATCCCGTCTCTACCCACTCTCACTCACTCCATAACTCACCCCGTCCTACCATCCTATCATCCAACTCCCACCCTCCTGAGCCCCACAACAACTAACGGTGTCCGCAAGCAGCTCACGCCATTAACACGGTCAAGCCGTATCACTCCCCTCCCCACACAAAAAAAACTTCGACCACCAAGATCATGACGTGCGCAATGACTGTATATAGTTGGTCCATAATGTTTTTTTGGATAAGAAGCATATTCGTACACGTTTTTAATGAAATTCGTACTTAATATTATTCGTGTGCGTTTTAAAACGGTTGAAATCAACGTTGTTAAAGATGTATTTTCAAAACCGATTATCGTGTCTTCTAAGCGAAATGTTTAATCACCCCAGCAGAAGTTTTATGATGTTTGGCAGATTGTATATCAATCGATTATTTGTCTAAATCAAATATTTATAATTAAAGACATAATTAAATGGATAGGAACTTTATTTCCACACGAACGAATACGAATATACATAATGCGCGATATCGCTGGCCAAAAGCAATTATTGTTAACTATAGGTATAAGTTTCAATAAAGTAACGTTAGATCAATACACAATACAATTATTATAATATAAATATATAATATCACGGTAATTACTAATAATATTTGATCCACGGTCTAAAACATGTCTACACATTATAAACCTGTATCATTATTATCGTTATAATCGTCTATTTTTTTTTTAAACTGCAAAGGTACGTCTACCACAACTAAAGACGATAACGTCAACTCCTCCCAAAAAGTATTATAATAATATATTTTAAATCAATAAATACAATTTTAATTCAAAGTTTAGTTCTGCAATCTATAATATATTATCATCATTACTATTTTTAATAATACCCACTTACAATTAGTTCAAGTTAAATATTGTTTTTTCTGTTTAACAATGACAAGGTGATGAATTTTGAGGTGGTAGCTGTTCCTCTCGAATCTGTAATTATTTTGTTATTGGTCATATGTATTCCTGGTCATCTTAAACTCTATTATGTTTTGGACTCAAATTTGATTAATTACATACGATTTATTTATAGAGTATCAAATTTTGCTGTGGACACCTAGCTATATTGCATTATTAGAATGTTGGTGTCTTTTTCAGCACATTGAATATTTGGAGGACCACCAAATTTTATCGTGATGAGTTTGTGCTATCCTTTGAAATTTAGAATGCTATCCTTCAATCTTATTTGTTGTTGTATCGAATTTGTCAAGAACGGTTTGGTAGGTACACATAATTTCATGCTGTCGGCGGATAACGATGAGTTGACAGTCTTCGTTCTCTAACTTGATGTCCTTCTTTGACAAACACTAATTTAATAAATTTGCACTAATCTCAAAAATATCTTCATCAACATTTTCAAGCTATATTTTTAAAAACATGTATGGTTCTATGTTCTATAACATCTTTTTTATTTTGATTTTCTTTTGACAGTTTAGATGAGTGGACTGGAGAGTGGCATTAGGTTATGGGCCAGTTGTACAGTCTGTGATTAAACTCCGATTACGCTTAATCAGCTGATAACAGATATTTAACCGGCCAAATTCGGCCGGTTAAACTGTGATTAACTTTAATCACAGACTGTACAACTGGCCCTAAGTCTGATGTATCTCTGACAAAATGTTGGTCCACTATTCTCCCTCGTCTACATTTTAAAATTTAAATATACTTGTAAGTTATGAATTATGATTCTCGATTTTTATATGTTAAAATTTACATAAAATGTACATTCTGGTTAGGAATATATAAAATTTAAAAAAAACCACGATACTTTTGATTGAAAAAATTAAAAATCTTAAAAAAGACAGCGTTTTAAAAAAGTAGTTTCGAAATAACTATTTAAGTTGTCCAAGATGAAAAATATACTCAGCACGTTAAGAATTGTCTACAAATTGAGAACCTATTGGCCTTTTTAAAAGAACCACTCTGTAATATACGGTATAGACGCTGCACATGGTATGCAAACACTCGAGATACTTTTATTATATTTTGTTATAAACGTCCCTCACCGGAACTCTATACAGTGTTCCATGATGACTATCCAACAATAGTATATACATGTATTATAATATAATACATCATTATAATAATAAAATACACGTGAATGTGTGTGTGTGTGTGTGTACGATTTTTACACATACATACGTATGTGCCAGTGTGTACGAGTGAGGGCGAGTGTGTGTGAGTGAGTGTCCGTCGCAACGATAATGTCAAAGTCCCTCCGGCGGTGATACAAAGCCCACGGCGGAAAGAGGAGACGGCGCACGGACGAAAAGCGCGCGTTGTGTGTAACCGGCGGCAGCGCCCGAGAGAGAGCGGCGACTTTGATGTACGGTCACGTGCGAATATCCGCCACCGCCGCTATCGCGTACTATACACTATATATTATTATTATACATGACAATTATAATTTAATATCGTCAAATATTATCTAACGACTGTAATGTATACGATTTTTTTCCCTTCGTTTTTAAAACACTGAAAACGCCGCCTTTTTCCCATTTATTTTTTATTTATTTTTTATTGTTTTCGCCCGTTTCGTTATTGTCCGCTGAGAATAATAAGTAATGCGCTTCCACCGACACGCTCTACAGCTATGTATAATAACCACGAGAATATATAAAAAAAACTCTGCAGCACAGCCTCAAGCACACCGTATTATTATTGATGTACTGTTTATATATTATACAGGGTGCTTCGCCCAGCATGCTCACACCTCCATTTTTCTCTTTAATAATTCATCCATAATCCGAGTTCTAATTTATGGAATTTTTAAATATAGTTTATATCCACTAAATAATTTACAGTAGAAAAGAAGGATTATCAAAGTGGATTCTCGTTGAAAAAACAAAAGTTTATATCACGACAGGATACTCCTTAAAAGACACGTAGAAAAAAATCACAAGAATTTAAAAATATTATGGCCTTTAAGTTTAATTTAATGCCAAAAATCATATTTGTAATAGCTGTATATTTGAAGAGGAAAGGGATGAACATGCTTAGTGAATCCCCCATATATTTTATAGTGTTATACGTTTATAATTAGTGCAATGTTTTTATATTTTTTTTTATACGAGTTCGTGATTATACATTTTTTCGTAATTTGAATGCATGTTGCATGTATATATAAATATTAATATGATAACCGTAGTAATTTAGGTTAGGTTCTATGGAATAGTAAGATACGGATGGGTCGACGTCGACCCTAGTACGGATTTTAATACTAAATATGCTATAATGCAGTATTATGTGAGAATTTAATTGAATTTAATAATTTTTTTTTCCTATAAAATATAAGTATATATATATCTTAAAGCTCTCGTGTCATTTTTCCACACTGGAACAATAAATATGAAAAAAATCTTTTATAATATTATGACTCTATGGCTGGAACCGGAACCAATAAGACCCATCACCGGAAACGGTAAGACTCATCAACATTTAAACACCTAGGATAAGGTTATTATAAAATTTTGTACTGGACCTCAAAAATCAAACTTCGTATCGAGACACTCGGGAAGCATGTGATTCAAGCACTAGTGAAAATTGAAATATCCAATTGCAGGTCGATTGATAATAAAATGAAATTGGAATTTGGACGATTTTTAGTGGGTTTTTACTCAAATATTGGAGATTTTTATTATTCAATCATGTTGATGCAATATTAACTTCTATTTTATTATAATATATGGCTGGTTTTCATTTTTTCAAATACAAAGCCCTACTCAACCTTCCCTAATATATTTTCGATATTTATAAAATACAGGTAGGTAGATAGACTTAGTTTATCTATATGTATCAAATTATAGCATGTCCTTGATTATACAACGATTTTCATTGCGACGAATTTAGATTCTAAATAGGTTTCTTTGAAGTATTCGAGTGTTCGAGGTAAATGAATGTATTTATCTCATTTTGATTAAATGTTTGAACTAAAAGGTTTTAAATTAAAATAAATTATTCAAATATAAACTAGGTATCGTAAATGCCAAGTCAAATCAATTGTCTATGGGATATTTAACGATTTTCAAGATCAAAAACGGACAAGACGACATTTAGGATTAACATACCTAATTACAATTTAAAATGCACATAATAAACCGTTGTCCTTTGTTAAATATATTACCTATTATGAATTTAATGTTTAGAGGGATGATAAATACGTAAAATTCACATTTTATTTCTGTTAGGTATTAGCAGGGCTCTTATTATTTCTAGTGAAGTAAAGGTTCGGTTTATAAGACCCGTTGCTTACAATTTTCGGTGAATTTAGAATATTATTCAAGTATATCCACAAATTTGTGTATTTACGTCATATATCTCTATTTGTATAGGTAGGTTTAAATATAATTTTATTCAAATCATAAGACATACGTAACAAAGATTAGATTAATTCAACAATCAATAACACAAAATATAACCTGTAAGGCTACGTACCTAACGCAATATCTGACTAGCTCCTAGAGATCGTTAGTTAACAATTATTTATTTTTGTAAACTAATAACTATTTTTGATCTAAATAATAAAAATTATAAATTTTCAGTTAATACAGATTGAAATTATTCACGTGAATATGATTCCGATACATGTTCACATGTCTTAGCATTTATTAATTCATGTATATTAATCCTACGTGTTGTATTCTGATTTTTGTTACATCAGCGTGTTCACAATATTCGGGTATGCGTATGTTTGTGTTCACTTAAAAAAGTAAGACTAGTGGGTATGCCGAAACTGTGTTTTTTAAGTTTATGTACGAACAGTATTGAATTTTTACAAACATTTTTTATACCAACCCATTATGTATTTTCAGTGTAAGTTTTTGAACTAAATTGTTTAATGCAGAGACTCGAAAAAAAGAAGTACATTATACAGTTGTTTAATTTTCTAAAATGTATACTACCAATACTACTAATAATAATTTGAACCTAATTAAACTGAATGATCAATTTATTTAAATGCTATAATTAGACTTATAGCTAAGAAGTGAGCAGTCTCGGGAATAGGACTAAAATGAAATAACAATTTTTAATTATTAAAGAAATGAAATACCTACCTAGTTATTTTGGAATTTTGAAATATTTGCGATTTTAAGTTCTAACAATAGTAAAACATACAAAAATAATATTTATAATAGTAAATATTGTAACAGTGTAACCTGTGTAACTTTTATAGCTTTGTCTTCAAGAATACGATAATTTTGAATATTACTTCACATCGACATAACATATAATATTAATAAAATATAAAATCATTTTGATAAAACTTAATAATCATAATTATTTTTAATAACTGATAAAATTAAAATTAAATATTTTTTACTATCATTTAATATCTAAAGTATGAACATTAAAATAGAGTATTTAGGTACATTTACGATAACATTTATAATAATTTATTATTTTATTAAAATCAATAGTTATCTCATTCAAGGGCCAAAATAATATAGGTACCTAAAACCTATTTCACAATTAATAACAAGGTAATAATTAATATGTATTACTATGGGTTGATGTATATCATAATGCATTTATTAATTAATATACCATGCATTGTTTACACTTTACATACTTAATTTAAAAAACGTACATCAAATATTTACATTCTGTAAACTAATGACATTATTTTCAATATTGATTATTATTTATAATTAATAACCAGTTTTTATAATAAAGCAACGTAAATGAAAACAAGTAGGGAGGTACCTATTTAACATTTGAATATTTGAATAAATATAATATATCAGTTTGAAGTATTGCACATTTCTTTTTTTTAAAAGCATCCATTAATAATAAATAACTGATCATTTTAATATTTGATCTTTCATATTTTTATGATATGGTTTTTAGTTTGTAAATAGTGTACGCAAATAATAAACATAAAATAATTGAGCTTTGGAATTTATGTCAATTCAAATAATTATATCCAAAATTCTACATTTTTTTTTTTAAGAATTTGTATATTGGTTTCAATATTGATAACTAGCTGATAATTTAAATCGATAACTATCAGGTGACAAGGTTATACAATGGCAACTTAATCCAAAGAAAATATTGTACTATATAGTTCTTGCCGTTGGGATAAATTTTGCGCTGATAAGTGATGGGCGATTGATCATTTTACACTGTAGTTATATAATATGAAGCTATTTGTTATTACTATTACTTATTTGAAAGGACAAAATAATTTTTATTATAATGTTTTCCAATAGAATTATTACACATACGGAATTCGTCAAGGAGCTTTGAATGGGCACTATTGTTACAGTATAGAGACAATACCATATCCACAATACAATAGTAGCCTAGTATACTTTATCATTAACTTTTTTGTACGATATTAACAGTATAAGAACTGCTTGTTTAAAAATTCAGTAGTTGAAAAGAAAATGGTCGAATGATACAATAAAAATATATAATAAATTATATGTATAAACGTTTGGAAGTTGGAACCAATACAAAGTGTTTTTTGAACGTTTTAACGTCATCGTCGGTCAATTGAAACATATTTATTTATTTTTTTATATACTTACAAGAATGGTACGTATCATTGGTGCGCATCTGTAATACTAGAAGTATAAAGCTTAGGACATTTTTGGCAACACGTGTGATGGAAATATTTTACCGTTTGGCACGAGATACTTTCGAATCTCGGCTGTCGATATCGGTTAAGTCCATCGGATTTGTGCTCGTATAATGTGTGTACGTGAATATATAGTGCTCTCAAGCCCAGCAGCTCTACATATAAAATGACATAAAATGCCTAATCTTTGCGCAGTTCCCATTGGCGCCTACTTAGTATAGAAGCAATCTGATGTGTGTAACGGTGTATGAGATTATTCAGTGGAAGAGAAGGATTAATACCAGACAAACGGTTGACGATCCCGAGATGCGTTCACACATAAAATCATACAAACGCCGTTTACTCATCATAAATATTCAACATTTAAACATACAACCACATTGTAAATGTTATTAGAAACATGGAGATGATATAAATATATAATGGACATAAAAAACTGATTTATCATAGAGATTTTATGAAAAAATTCACAACTAACAATTCCGAGTAAAATTATTATTCAATGATATTTCTTATAACGCAATTTATATTTTACCAATAATTACATGACTCTGTAGTGCTTAATTAATATAATATAAATTGTTTGCGTTAAGCAATCAAGTTCTTAAAAAAAGTACTAATAAAATAATGGATTTCAACTGTATTGAAAAAATTATACTACATCAATTTCACAGTACTAATAATCGTTGTAAAATTAAAACTGTTTAATTATTTTTAAGTATTTTTCATACTACCTTTATATGCTAGTTTGAAGAAAATTTACTTTTACCAAATCTTACGAGACAGGTACTGAATATTGTACAAAGAGAAAAAAATATTGAATTTGATATGGGATGAACTGGCATAGTGACATATGTCTTGTCTAACTTTCTATACACATTACAATAGTTTTGAGCCACCTTAATACAAGTTGCAAATATATAACTCTGATATATATGTTAGTTAAGATGTTATCTTACATGGCATTTATGGCCCTGAAGTATTAGGAAGTGTCCATAGAGATGTCAAGACTGTCTTTAGTTGACAAAACAATAGAGGATACAATACATCGAAACTTAAATATTATATTACACATGATGGGTGTACAATTTTTGTTTTGTTTTATATTGATTTTTTTTTCATGTCAAGTCCCTGCTAATTAGTATATTTTATGATCATAAATTTGAATACATTTAGTATTGAAATTTGTATACAAAATATTTAATACCGCGACAATTATATTGATTTGATTATAGTATAATATCATACATTTTCAATAAATTAATAGATGAAATTCCGATTACTGTAAAAAATGCCATTTTTTTCATTAAAATAAAGAATAATAATGTGTATTTATTTATTTTTATCAAAAGTAAATATTTATATTTTTTGTTATTATGGTAAAATATAAATAATTTATTATTTATTGTTAGTTTCGGTTGAAATATAAAATATGTCATTTATTTGTATTTAAATAAAAGTTTTATAAAAGATGAATATCTATTATTTGATTTAATTTTTGTGGTTGTAAAACACACGTAATGTTGTATGAATTAATTAGGTGTATAGAATATAAATGGCTTATTTTCTGTACCAAAAGAATTCCTCTAAAAGCATGTAAAAAAACATTGAAGAATAACGAAATGTGTTGAATAAAAATAATATAAATTGAGCTTTATTATCCAAGTCGTATTCCTAGTGAGATGGTTTATTATTGTTTTCAAATTCATAACAATATATTATATAATAAACCATTATTCTGAATTAGAACGAGACAATTTTCCAAGTCCAGTATCATAATTGTATTCAAATTCAAATGTTATATTAATCCTATTCATAAAGTTGATAAGTTATTTAAAAATATAATGTATAAATGGTTACAATCTCAGGAAGTAGGTATATTGCATAAACTATAAATCAATATGTTTCTATATTATATTGTATCGTTTTTTAAATTTTGATTTATCAACTTTTTAGTGTTTCCTATTTAAAATATAATAAATATAAATAGGTACACATTCTATAACCAGACAATAACTTTTAAGAAACCTTACTATAGTTTTCTGTTATTTAAGACTCGTTTTTTTTTTTACTTTGAAAAATGTCTGGGGCTTCAATAAAATTATAAACCAAAGTTATTAATATTTTCAGTTAATATATTCGATTTTTACTGGGGCGTATAGAATTTAACACAGTATATATTTTTTTTAGCAAATATGATTTTATAGATACTTTTTCACTTGTAAATTAGTTTATTATTTTTAATTATCTAAAACCAAACATTTTTTTTATATTTAGTTTAAAAATTAATAACATACATTACATATTTTATATTCTATTAATAGTAAAAAAAAATATACTACCAATGATAAAATTGAAATATGTTTTAATCTGAAATAAACAAAATTATTCATGTAAAAAGTATATCAAATATAGTGTACCCACGCAATAAACGATTATCTGGAAGTAATTGATACTTATTTTATATACTATTATTTACTTATGAGTTATATTTAAAATTAAAATGTATATCCATAAGTTTTGAATCAGTATAGTTGTTAATATTTTAGCTGTTACATTAAGTATACATTATTGACATTATAGATCTATTTAATATAATTAAATTTTCATAATTTTCGATAATAATATTCTATCATATCAATAATAGGTAAGTTATCATACACGGTAGTACGGTACACCAATTTCTAGTTCAACTTCTGTTTTTATAACTATATAGATAAATACTTTCAGACACTCTTCATACTATGGCAACTCTACTGATCATTTGAATGTATATTTATGTGCTTAAGTTGGCTAATTTGTATCATTTTTTCCTTTTCTGGCAAGTAGTATTAGTTTGCCGAAATGCTTAGAGAGTAATTTCAACAGAAAATCGATATTGAAGATGCTCTATGCATATATATATAATATATATATATATATATATGTTTAAATTTAACTTTCTAAAGAATATATTTAATAGCGAGCATCGTAATGAAAACTATATTTATACATAAATAAATATTAAAAATGAACGAACACTACGTTTTTTCAAAAAAAAAAACTAAATAATATTTTTCGTTATTAACTAAACCATGGTATTTTTACTTATTTGATCCTTTTTATTATAAAACTAATGAAATAATCATTTGAAACAGATTTGGGTGGATACATTGTAACTATAACAATGGCTCTGTGAATATTTCAAAAGCACTTATTGTGCAATTCGACAATTATTACAAAGTTAGAGTATAAAACATTATCTATTTTACATTCAATTTTACAGTAAAAATGATAATTTCTAGTGTTAAATTAACTTTTGGGAAGATAAGAACCTTTAGGTTCTTCTTTAGTCTGTACTATCTGTCGAATATCCACTAGTTGCGTCTTCAGACACAATACATTATAATTAATACTGAAAGTAATATTTTTATGAAATTGGTTCATTGAATTTTATTTTGGTATTTTATTTGAAGCGGAAAAACGCGATTCAATCTTTTGATTATATTTCATAAAAATTGAATTTAAAATATTTCTTTTCAAAAATCGTTACTTTCTATTTCTTTGTGCTCAAAAATGTAAAATATATTGAATTCAGTTTATCATTTAATGTTCACTTAAATTTAGTATAGTCAGTATAAATATTAAAATAAAAAATAAACATATACGTTTACGTTATTCATATATATACTTGTTTATATACCCACATAATTCATACTAAAACTTATTATTTAAAAATGAGGATATGCATTAGGTTTCTAGATATTAATATTTCTTTGTTGAAATAAACAATTATTCAGTTTATAATACTGCGTGATATTTCAAGCCTCGATTTTAGATATGGTTTTATTTAGGTGAAGCTGTAATAGAGGGTATTTTTCAAAAACTGTTGCACGATAAATTAATAATTCAACTAACTATAGCAAGCATTCTTCATTTGAATCTTTGCCAATTTACGATAACATTACGTTACCTATATCTGATAATTTTAACAGATGAAATAAACACTCAATTTACATTTTATAATTTGTTTGCATTTAATTGCAGTATGTATACAATATACATATTATAATTACTGCAGTAGTCTGTTATATTATAAATTACAAAAAGCAATGAAAATGAATGCAACATATAAAACTAGAATTTTACTTGTTGAGTTGTTATTGTAATATTACTCAACAGACTTTTCTTATAAAAAATTGTTATATTCATGTATAATCTTGTGTATTATGGATGTATATAAAAGGAAAATCATGTCTTGGATTTGCGTTCTACTTCTTGTAAGTCCATTAATATACATATGCTGTTGTAAATTAAATAGTTCTTTAAAAAGTACTAGCTTGAAAAATAAATATAGTGATGTTGGACGAACTTAACAAACATTTCTTAGCATGTTCATTGTGTAAAGGAATTTTGAAAACAATGAGACACAAAAGAAATACTAAAATGAACTTATTTAGCACTTTGTAGTTGGTAACTTTAAAAATATCTACTATACCAACTCATACTGTTATACATACTTCGTATTATGTTATTAGATAAATATATTTGAGTTTTACGTAAATATTTCAAAATTGAAACATGGTCGGCGTCATGTGGGATAAAATATTATTGGTCTGATTTTCAATGAATATAAATCTGAGTATAAGATAATATAAAAAAATTGACTTGATTAGATCTCATCATTACTATGCTTTGTTATGCTTCCAATAATAAACTTGAATTAATTGAAAACCATCGAATCGTAACAACGATTAGCATGATTAAAATAAGCTGAGATCGATTTAGTTTGTTAATATAGTTTTTGTAAAATTCTGATAGTAACTTTTTGGTCTTAATTAAAATAAATTAAGCTAGAAAAATACACGACGAATATTGTATATAATTTGAAGTTTATAATTTATTAGAATCCTAAATAATCTATAATAACTGAAGATATTAATAAAATATAATAAGCACATTTTAGTATATGATTTATGATTTTAAAAGTTTTTAAAATGTATTCTATTTTTGTTTATTATTGATGAATTACTTATGTAACTTAAAAAGTTAATAGTTAAATGTATAATTAATACAATCAATTTATAATGATTTAAATTGTTTCACAGGGTCGTGTCAAAGCTAATACGTTAAATTCAATTCTATTTGTAGAAAAATAATGTTTCACGGAATCCGCTAACCTCTAGCTACTGTAAAATTCTGCACATGTGTTGCACGATAACACGTTTACTGTATTAGTTTTTACCTTGCGCAAAAACCCCCTAATGACTTTGTGGATTAATTTTGAATGTTGACATTCCTGCAAAAGTACATTCGAAATTCCTTAAACTAGATGCTCCTTTTACATTTTTGAAATTATCTTGATGAAGAAAACCAATTAACCTTTGAAAGTACCTTAATAATACAGACTTAATCAAAATACATTTTTAATGAAATAATTGTTAAAATTTACGCAATTCCTTTTACCGTGTGTGTTATAATATATAGCATAAAATAATGGTCAGATATTATAAATGTGAATTATATACGGTACATAAAATGTATGATATTAAAAAATATTTATATTTAGGTACAACAGTAAATTTAGGTAATCAATAAGACGTAATCCACAGCCTGTACCCCACGAATCTCACGAATCAAGTATTATATTATATACAATTATTCAATTATACATTATAATATTACAGTTGAAGATAGAGAAATCAATAAGTATTTATTTATCATTAGTATTCAGAATTCAAGTTTTAAAACTGCAAATCTTATCAAAATGAATCACACAACCTTGTATTGTTATACACTATTTGTGCATAGTGCATTCACCGTGATTCAAATTTTAAATGCTCATAACATCAAATATATTGATTTATATATATAAAAAAATTATCAATCAATTATTACCATTGATAATTATTAATTCTAAAGGATGTATACGTGGGTATGTAGTACGCCCCTAAAATTGTTAAATAATAAAAAAAAATGATCATTAATAAATAATTTAAAAAAAAAAATTCTGGATACAACACTATTTCACGTTATTTTTGCACTATATAAGAATCGAGTTTGTCAAAGAGCATTTATATCTAATAAATTAAATTATATACTTTTAATATAATAACATATATATTGGAGTCATACATGGACAATAGGATGCAGTAATGCCAGTTCGTACCTAATATATAATATTGTATTATAAACAAGAAAAGCGACGCCCGGCATCTTTCATCGAGACTTGAATTTTCACATCGACAACTATTAACTTCCTATCCGTACCCGTATAAACATTTTTATTATTTTTATTATTATTTTCTGTCAATGTATTTGGAATTGCGAATAGGATGCGTACACAGCCTCACACTGTTGTCTACTGTTTAATATCCTAAACCTAATAATTACACTTTTAAAACTCATTATTCGATTGGAGCAGTGCTAATATAGTTTTATATTATATGGATACACGCGGCGTTCCACAACAAACTGAGGATTTCGATGAAGATTAAATACATAAGTACACACGAAAACTCACTTGTGGTGGGAGTGTATCATACAAGTTCGAATTTTACGAAAGAGTCCATTGAATTTAAAATACAACCGCAGTATGGATCGAGCGATAGACATACTATCACATATTATTATGAAAAAGGAATACCTGCGCAGTTACGATGTCGGGTTTGTGTAGTGAATAAGCGTTTACTATATTATTATTACTATAATTATTAGGTATGACGTATATACCTGCAGTGGCGCCAAACTCTCATTTACGTCACTAGTGGCGTGAAATATTGCAAATAATTAACATCGCAGACAATTATTATCGAAAGCAATTTCAGAATATTAAATATCATCTGACCCGAACTGATGAGTCCGTGATTTACTACCCCACGTGCGCGAGGAGCCGTTGGCACGTTCATCTTATTATATGTTCCGTGGCAGTTGGTCTAGACTCTGGTCTAGACCGTGTCCGATGTCCGTGACTACCCCTCCTTATCGTCCCTTTTACATCACAGGTAAACGGTTTTACGCAATATTCACCCGATGGTAATTTTCCCTTTGCCATTCGACGGCTGACCGTCTTCAGCCGTATTTAGGAGAAGAGAAAGTGATGCACCGCGACATCTGATGCACATATACCTACACTGTGCGCAAACGGTCAATTAATTCACACATGCAAAGCCATAGCATTACATATTATATCATATAACCACAGTTATAACTATAGTTTCTGAGTGGACGTTTTCCCGCCGTGGAAATTCGAACGGCTGCAGTCTACAGCGTATATAATAATATGAAAACCCACAGAAGAAAAACGCCATGCTTTTTGGCCCTTGCACCGAGTTTACAACGGAACATTTGGACAGAATGGAAATTTAATGAGAAGCCACATATTAAAACGCATTTAGTATTAACATGGGTATACAATTTGGTGTTACCATACGTCCATACAATATATTTACTCTATTTGATTTGTAATATTAGAAATTGAAATGAGTTTTGATAATTTAGTATTAAATACTATTAACGTCTTTTAAATTGATTAAAAATTACTTGAAAGAAATAATTTATTTCACAAAGTAGTTAAGTATATTAGATATATAAATACGCACAACCGATTGCATTGCGATACAAACTCCGTTCAAATGTACTATACGTTTTTAAAATCGAGAAATATCTAGAATAATTATTAAAAATATATTATTACGGTTTATAATAAAACGTATATAATTTTTGTTTAAGTTAAAATAATTTTAATATTATTCATGTCATATTATCAAAATATGAATGTTTTATGGAAAATATAAAAAGTTGATATTTTAGATCAAAAATGAACCAGTTTATTCTGTACATTTTAGTCTGTTTATAGACTGTTATTGGTATTTATTTTTTTTCAAACATGTAAAATAATATGAATAATCTGTATTTAACTATTATTATAGTATTTACTAATATTATATAATTTACTTGTTTTATAAATAACAAAAAATATTAGTAGGTAGTATTATAATTCTTGAATGTTTCAACTGCAGTTGTATATAAATAGTAAACACTAAGAATGAATATAATATTTAAGGTTTTCAGGTAAATTATACATACCTAGTGTAATATTTATGCAACAATAGTATAATCCTTTTAATCCTTATCACCACGTTTTTAATTTTAAAAACTGGAGGCTTAAATGAATAAAGATAATAGGAAATGCAAACAACTTCATAAAATTTTCAACGTTAATACTCTTTTCGTTTATTAATTCGTATTATATTTTAATCCTAAATAATCGCTTTACTACGTGTTTAACTACACATAATATTTTAAATATGGTTTTAATCTAGCAAAAAATTTACAAGTTTTTCAAATAAAATTATGGCGTCAATAGAACATGATGTACAATATGGAATAACAAAGGCAAAAAAAGTGCAATGCAGCTTATCAAAGATCACCTATATACGTACAATACACATAGATATATCTGTACGGTTAATGAATATTGCATTTTAAATGTGTCATTCGGAGGGATCAGTGAATTAATTATATTATTTAATAATATGGAGTTTATGGGGATTTATCTGTTTTATTTTTTGTTTTCATTCTATTGCGCATTTGAAATCTTCATTTCGCTCTAAACCCCTGCGCGCGCGTAATGCGTATGTACGCGATTTCCTACGTCGGAATCCAATTACCCGAGATAGCTTCTCACAGACGAAATAAAACCGTATTATATAAAATGCATAAGAATATGTGCTATATACATAAAATTACACACACATTTGTCTCTTTTAAACCTTGGTAATTATTTAGCGTTTTCGCGACGACATTACCACCTCCCTTCTCCCCGCCTCGAGTTCAACGGCCTGTCACCGATTAATATAAATAGTAAAGGTGTGCTAACCCTGCATTATACAAGTCGTAAATATAATTCAAGGTAGTGTCCCGTTGAACTCACCCGTGGTACGTTTCGATTTTGATTTTTTCCCTCATCGTATTTCTTCTAGACCTTGCGTTAAAAATATTATTGCACGTGTGACAAAGAAAACCCTCTACCCTATCGCAATAGTTGGCAGCGTGGTGATAGTTATGAATATAAGATGTATACTAAAATAACAGATGGTCCTCGTTTATGCGATTACGACTTGCATAAAGGATGTAAAGTGCAAGCGAGTGGGGAGAGAGCGGAAAAAGAAGCGAAAATAAAATAATCGGAAGGCAGAAAAGACTTCTTTGCAATGTCACCCAGACGATAACGCGAGGTGCCCGTAAATGTTCAACCATAAGTGTATAATACGTAACATATATTATATTATATATAATTAAACCGTGTTAGTTATTTAGCGTCGTCGCGACGTTACCAGCCCTCGACTTGAGTTCAACGGCCTGCCGCAGATTAATATATACAGTAAAGGTGTGCTAACTCTGTATTATACAAGTCATAAATATAATTCGAGGTAGAATCACGTTGAACTCACCCGCGGCCGCGGTTTGTTTCGATTTTGATTTTTCCCTCGACATGTTTCTTCTAAACTTTTCGTTAAAAATATAATGCGCGAGTGACAAAGAAAAACCTGCACTCCGCCACGGTGACGGCTATGAATATAAGTGTAGTACTAAAATAACAGATGGTCCCGCGTTTTATGCGGGTACGTGCCAGAAGGGGTGTAAAGTGCAAGCGGGTGGCGAGAGAGCGAAAAAAAATGTAAAATAAAATAACCGGGCAGAGAGGACTTCTTCGCAGTGTCGCCCAGACGATAACGCTCGGGGTCCGTAAATGTTCAACCGTCAGTGTATAATATATCTATATACAAATATATACGGTATATAGGTACTAGCCCATTATAATATGAGTATACATATTGTATCCGACCGTTGTCTATAATACATATAAACGTGTACGGAGTGGTTGTCATCGTCGCCGTCGTCACCACCGCGCCGTCGCTTTTAATCTTTTAAATGGGTTTAATATGTAAAGTTCTCCAGCGATATGGGCGTCTACGGGGTTGTATATAGGATAAGGTACGGGGTGGGGTAGAAATAAAAATGAAGTATATAGACGCGTATATTTTATAATACGAACGGTATACACACTGCACCGTCGTCGCTCGTAGTGCGGCACTCGGCGCAGATGAAATGCTCCGTTAAAATATTGCGCATCCTATTATTTTTGTGCACACGGTCTCCCGAATGTAGGGGATTCGTGCAAAGGCTTTTCATATTTTAACTAATTGCCCTAGTGTTTGCCCTGTAAATCCACTACTTCCACCACCAGCAGTGTCTCTGGAGAAATCCGCTAGTACATATATTATATTGTTGAGTCGGCGGCAGGCTCTTAATTTTAATAACCATATCAACGCGCGAGGTGGTTGGCCTATCGTTCGAGTTTCCTCTAAGTATATTACACTATATATAATATACGCGATTACACGACCTCCGCAAACTTTGCGCCTCTGATTAAAATTGTAAACGCCATAAACATTTCCTCGTCCCTCGTCTCGCCGTCGAGTGCAAATTAGAATATATTATACGTCATCTTGTTAAAATGGTAAATTAAACGTCGATCGTTTATCATCTATATTTTTTTATAATATTTATCACTATATTACATCACAAATGGTTGAGCTATAAATATACATATTATATTATTAAAACGCAGGCGTGCAGTGAATTCCCAATAAATTTTAATATTGATTTGTAAACAATACATAATTACACGAGTACTTGTATAGTTGTATATTATAATAAATTTAATATCACATGCGTTGATCAAAACAACACGTTCCGTTAAATATATTAAAAATTACAAGCAGTATATTTATTAATATTTTGTCGATTTGTATACTGCGGTAAGTATACATAATATACAGCAGCGTAGGTGGTAAAATATAATTTAAAAGTTTTTTCGAATAGATTTTGCTATAATACATTTATTTATTCGTCCTAATTTAAATCAGGGTTTTACTGATCCCCCAAAAAAATTTCAAAAGTAAAATAAATATCTGAAAATATTTTAGTTTTAACTTATAAGTTTATATAGATAGTTGACATTTTTATTTCAAAAATAATTCATAGTCGAAGCCAAGGCCATTGACCTAACACATCAAACGGCGTAGAGCAGTTATATAAGAGTGGTGTTTAATGTGGTAGGTAGTGAGATTTATGATAAAGGGAGTGGAATTTCTCAGTCGATGATGAAGCACCCTAAAGTTGATATCCGCTTGCAGAGTAGACGAATCAACATAATCAGATATAAGGTTGCCATGAAACGTTGTATTAGCCTTTTTGTATACAATAAACTATAAACTATTTAGGGTATGTAAAACAAAAAACAATTTATTGTAATCCTAATGTCCTACAATAGAGGAGAAAACCAAACTGATAATTTTTTTTTAATTTGTTTGTTGATTAATAATTCGTGTTTATATCTTTAGAAATTAATTACGATAAATAACGAGGATCACAATGATTGTTTATTTTTTTAGTGGTAAGGATAATTTTAAAGACCAACAATTCATTCAAATATTTTTTAAAACACTTTTGTAAATTATTTAAATCATAACGTAGCTTATAAAAATACACCTACTCTCGATAAATAAAAAAAACAAAATGTCAGTCGGGCGTGTGTAACACGTAACACGAGTTGAATATGTGCCACCAGTAAAGCAAATTTACAGTTAACTTTTTACGTTTTTTACTAAATAAAACATGTATATCTTATTCTTATATTGAACATATATCGTTACATTGTCAACTAAAACATAGAAAGTGACATTGGAAACAAAAATCGCTGTAATCGAATCCTTTAGGTAGGGTTAGTGTTCTATGTATATGAGACTGTATACACATACATAATATAATGTATAACAAAAACCTGCTCGGTTATGTTATAAAGGGTAGGTAGTAAAACCAAGGCATACTTTTTATTCAATACATCTCGTGTCTAAGGTGACACTGATAAATGGGCTATTAAACATTCAACGAACCGTATTTAATCGTTTAGGTAAACTTCACATTACAAACAATACGGAATTGAAGCAAATGGAAGAGCTACAACTAAGCTTTAGGGAAAACTTTTGCGACTATTGTTCCGAATAAATGTATTGCTTGTGCCGAGTCGCGCTCAAGAAATCTTTAAATAAAAGTATGAAACAACTGGATTTTTTTGTACCTCGAGCAGGTAAGTATGGAGAATGTTTTCATACTGTCAATAATGAACTGAAAAATGTCTCAAGTCAAAGAAATTATGTCTGAAAATATTTGTTAGTAAAATATACATGTACATCAACCGCAAAGTGCTAAATATATTTGTAATCGTGACATATTTTCAAAGGCATTTCTCTGCATAATAAGAAGTTTTTAATTAATGGAGGAAATAATTACATTTTAATGCGATTTACAATTCATTTTAAAAACGATTCTAATCATTCAGACGAGATAAATGATAAATCTATCTTTTCACAATTTAATGATTTTATATTTTGCATTTAAGTTCCGTTTTTTTAAAAACTAATATATCTATTTAGTACCATATAAGAAGTAAGAACATAATCAAAGATGTAAATGAAATTGAATTAAAATTCGTACCGATTATCTAATGAAGTATAATATATGAAATTTCAAATAAGTATGAGCTATCTACACTTAAAATTATTTTACTATTTTACTTAACACATTGTTTTTAATATAATCATCAGGCAAATGAATTACAACTATTGAAGATACTTCTTATTTAAAACACAAAACAGTTATCTACACACAAACATTATATATGTGTAGATTATATTAAACTTATTGTGCATTGATATACGATACAATTGTTGTTATTGTATGATTTTTTTATGCTATACATTTAACGAATATACTGTTCAGGTTAACAGTGTAGTACTGTAGTAGTATTACATTTTAAATTCATATTCAGCCTGAAAGATTTATGAAGAAAGATTAGTTCGAATTGTACACCAAAGGGTTGCTGGGTCCTCTTTAATGAATCATATGCAAAAATCCACATTCAAATATATTATGAATAGATCTCGATGTGCTAATACTGGCTCTCAAGTTCAACCCTATTTTGAATTAATATAACAGCAATAACTAAAGTAAAATATTCTATGTGTATTAATGTACTATCTAATTGTGAAAATATGACCCAGAAAATTCTACTGGCTCCTTTAGATGATAATTTATTTGAATGCCTACACATAATACCTACTAGAATTCCATATTTTAAAATTAAAATGTTTTAAAAATCATAGGGAATTAAGATCAAGTCTGTTGAAAAAGCGAACCTTAAACATTTCTCTGTTGTATCTTATTAGGATTTAAATTAAGAATAAATTAAATAAAAATTGCATCGAACTGTGATACAAGAATATGATAGAAAAAAAAATTGAATGCAATTAATATGAAGTTAAATACGACTGATACGAGCGGTATCCGATTAATATAGGTATCAATAAATAATACATTTATAATACATTTTAAGTCTTTAAAATATAAAAGTATGTCAATATTTAGAAAGAAAAAATACCAATTATAAGTTATTAGTTTTCTTTATATACCTATATACGATACTTCTCTTTAAAACCTTTTATACCGATTATTTAATTGTTCTTAAAATTAATTCTTCGTAGAGATATAAATATTTATTTTTACGTAAGTAGGTATAACGATTATTCCATTGTCATTGATAACTTACTAATTACCAATTGATACCACTTACTAACTACAGTCAATTTATATTACTATATCATACTTATAAATATTACAGTCGATCAGTTTACAGTTGTTGTATAAAACTGTTCATATTTTCTTATAGGTATAGCGCGTTTGACAAATAGTTGAAGGATTTATTGCCTAAATATTCATATTTGAAATTTCTATTTGAAAAATTCAAGAATCTGAACAATACGTTTAAGTGATAGTTATGTTAGATAGTGACAATACTTCGACGAGCGATATATATTAAATTTAATTACATATTTATAAAATAATACTTAAGGATAGTTAAATGCTTTTAGTTTGTGAATAAAGGCAATACAAAACCTAATATATCATTAAAAGTACTTTAATATATATGTACATTGTACGTATGTATTTGTAAACTCATGACCATTTGTTTTTAACTTTTAGAAATAAACATTAGTTTTCGAGATACAAAATATTATGCATAATCAACAGATCAATTAAAATATATCTATTGTACCCAATAATTCACCCAATTAAAATGGTTGTATTGTTATTACGTTGTTTGGTCAAATAATTCTGGAAATATATACTGTGACTGACTGAAGAATAATAATAATAATAACAATAATTATTTTTTACTTTTTATTGAGTTAAGACTTCAACATCTGAGGTCATTAGCTTTGGTTATTTAGTAGATTTATTATTGTGAGTGAAAGTACGGTTAGTTAGAACACGAGGATTTGCACTAAAAACCCGGGTGGTTACCCATCCTGAAACTATTGACACCGGCTGATGCTTGAATTCAGATCACATTAGTGACTGAAACCATACACCGCGCCACACCAGGCCACAATTATTGGTTTTATTTATTATATATGTTTAGATTTTATTATAATAAGCACGGTCTTACAATAGATTATAAATAATATTAGTAGACAACTAGGAACCTGTTACTTAATAATAATATTATGTAATCGTGACGCTCGTGTGCGTATTTGAATACTGTGTTGTTATTATTATTTTCATAATATAATCAAAAAATAAAAACAATTTTCAATGATAAGTTTTCCCACATAACTACTATATAGTTCTAGCAATAAATAAACCATTTTATATCGACTACGATCCAATTAATATTCATGATATTGAATTCAGTCATTCAGATATTAAGTACATTGTACAAACAACTCAAAAATCAATCTTGTATTAATACTGTACAGTTATTATATAATAAATTCATTTTATAATCTTATATTAAAAATATATTATAAAAAATGTTTACCTCATCATAAATGTTGAAAACAAGGTGACACTTTCAATTATTTCCACAGAATAATGTTAAACGTAAAGCACTTTAAGTTCAATAATAAAAAATGTACCTATATTGAGATAAAAAACTAAAAACAGAAACTATAGTATTTTAGAAAATCTTAAGACTTATAAAAATAACCTTTTGTCCATGTCAATATTTTGCAAACTCACTTTTGAACATTTCTACGTAGTTACAACTCGTTCAGCCATCTTGGCCATCGGCGGCCGTTACGATTTCACAAAATCAGGGTTCCGAAAACTAGGTACATTATATTGAAAAAACTATCGTAATACCAACCTAAATGTTCAGTGCAATATGCAATATGATTTAAACATTTTATTTCCAACTTAGACAATTTTTATTATGACGAATTAACATTAAATGTATTGGTTATTTCTTGGTGATATTTATTATTTACTAATTATTAGGTATTTATAACTAAAAATTAATTATTTTCATATCGACATATTGTTGAGAGTGGCGACATTGATTTGTAAATATATTTTCGTTATCCATTACCGGCGAGGTCAGCTGACGGGCCTGGATGAAACGGACGGGTAATAATATTACTTTATGAGTTATTTGTATTTTGTTGTTTGAAAATAAAATATTTTTATAAAATTAATAAGTCTAGATTTTAAATGTCGTTACGGTATTAGGTGAAGAAAAGGATCTTGTGATTGTTTTCCTTTTCTCTAAATCCTATCAGCACTATCCGTCTATTTAATAGAAAGACTCTTTGACACGCCACGCCATAATGGTAAGCGGAAGAACCCGAAGAACCGACGTCTGTCTGTCGAATTTTCTATTAAGAATGTTGTGGACAGATTGGTTGAAATGTACATTGCAAGGCAGCAAACAACACTGAATATTGGGTATTTAGATAATAAAACGTTATTTCTTCATTGTCTAATCCCGTAAATTTGATATAAAGATTTAAGTACGTACTATGCTAACACTATATACATAATACTACCCATATACTTACACTTTTTACGTACCTAATATTATAGATTGAAACTTTAATAGATACTTTACTAACTCATCTACCTCAAATTAATTATTAATAATGATCCAATGTTACAATAAATACTATATTACATTTTAAATATATTTTACAGTAAAAACTTGTTTAAGGTAAACAATAATCATAAAAAACTTTTTATAAGCTCATAAATAATTATAATATATAAAAAATTATGCTCAGGAGCTCAGCCATCAATAAATATTTAAATAAACAATAATCGAAAAAAAAATACTTGACATTAAATCATTGATAAACTTAAAAATCAACAAACAATTATTAAAACGATTACTTTTTTAAATATTTTAAAAGAAGAGTCAAATAATCTCGATATAGGCACATACATCAGGGAAAATTATTTTGATAAATTAATGGAAGTTATAACATAAGTTGTGATCTTATTACTGACTAAGTAATGTATATGATTTAAAATACAATTTAAATGCACGACCCAAGTTATAAAAATTAACTATTATTTATTACTGATACATATTTAGGAATATTGCATTAAACATAAAGGAATACGTGATTTTAAAATTAAACTCAATAGGTACCTGATTAATATTATAAACTGCCTTTGTCAGTAGTGTTCTACACATTGTTAGTATTAATATATTATTAACTATTATATATTATAACTAGGATTATAATTTTTAACATTACATCTCCGATTACATTTTTATCAATTGATCAATAAAATTACTTATTTCAGAAATAAAATATATAGAAAATAAGGACGATGGAGATATTTTAACAGCAATATATTACCAGCAACATATTATATAGTTAATTTTTTTCGCTATAATTTTCAAAAAAGTACTACTTTCTCTGCCCCGTCACACTGGAAAATCTATAAATCAAATTTAATCCAATAACTGTGTCAGAAAATAAGGTATGTTACATTATATTATGTATGTTTAACCATTTCATAAATAAAGTTCTATATCATCATTTCGACAGTGATATATAAAAATATTTTAACACAAAGGTGTAAGTAGTATTATATAAATTAATGAGTTTTTGTTAAATGAAATATTCTGTTTTTAATATTTATATCCACGAAGAAGTCATATTATAAAAAATTAAATATCTTTTTACATCGTAAATATTAAATTTTAAAAATAAAGGCTCATAAAGTGCATGTTACAAATGTTTTATAAGGGTAAGTATTTGAATGTGTTCATAATATTATTTATTAATTAGAGTTATGTTATACCATACATTATTTTAATTTGTAACTATTATTTTAAAACACATACCATGTATATTTTAACAAGCTGAAAGAAAATGTACTGAATGTACTTTAGTTTAATATTCTGTAACAAAACGTTAACAGTTGTCATTTGAAGTAGCAAATAATATTGTGATATTAAATAAGCAAATATGTTCAGGATTTTTCCAACCCAAATAATAAATATAATAACAATCCCACCACCCATATGGTTCGTTAAGATATATCACATTTTTTTTACAGTTATTTACGACGGATTAGACACTTTACTATTCGCCCTTTTCAAAGTACATATCGCATTAAGTATAGTTTCTTTATTTCTATTATTTTATTTTTTTGAATTCGACTTCATAGTTTTGTCAAAACCGCGTCTCTTGTCGCTTCTTTTTTTTTCTTATTAACGTCCTTTGTTCTCTGTTCTTCATACATAATACAACACACTCAATGGGCCTTCGGGGTTTCCCTTGTTTTCAGTAGCCCATACACACTTGTGTCCACTGCCCGCGCCATCTTTGTTTTTTTCCCACCCTTGTCTATGCGCGTTTCTTCCACTTTTATGTTCTCCGTATATACATTGTAAACTTTGTCTTCTGTACTTTCAATTGCTCCGTCTGTAGCTCCTTTACCCCGTTCGGCCATCACAGTATTCCTTTATTGACTCATTTTTCCCTTTACCCTTTATACTCTTTATGAGCAATTTCTTCGCCCCTTCTTACAATTTTCATTTGAGATCCCCATACTAAGGGATATTATATTTTCAAATGATTATCAACACGAACTCTAGACCAATATAATTGAACTGCATCATATCACATAAAACAAAATCCAAAGAAAACCTTTCTACCTATAAGTGGTTTTGAACACAACACGTGTTAATTTAATATTAAAATTGTTTTTTTTTTCATAAAGGTTTACCTACTTAATAAAAATGGTTTATCAACATTTTTGCTGAAAATATTTTAAACATAATACATACACGAAAAAAAATATGGGTACAAGCATACAATATATTGTTATATTATGCTTTATTATTATTTTTTAATATAGTAGGTAAGGTAACATATTATAACATATTATGTTATGATTTACCTAGTAACCACTTATTATGGACTATAATCAATTAAAATGCGTACACTATATTATAGGAACCATTAATACATGTATTAAAAATAGTGGACCATTTTAACTTTGTTACATTTATAAAAATAATATATTGTGGCTTGGCGTGGCGCGTTGGCTGCTACCAGTCGCGGAATGCGACTGGAAGTAACGACCATAGCTACTAGCTCCCGGATGGGTGACCACCCGGGTTCATAGTAGTTAAAAACCTTGCCACACATACACGTGTTTGCTACCTACCATAACAACCGTACCAATCGTAAAAACAACTTATCGTACCAACCTTACCCCTACTACAGTTCATAACCCCTACAACAACTAATGGCCTTTGTCGCCGAGCTTAAGTTCAATAAAAAAAAAAAAATAATAATAATAATAATATTTATTGAGGTTTTATATCGGATTCAATTAATACTTAATACAATCATACTATATAGGATATTGCGTTTACAAAATCCAGTTATCTAGTTATCCACCTATTAATATTTGTATACCTATTAGGTAAATACTAAAAACAAAATATATAATTACAATTTTAATAACAAAAATAACATTTTATTTTTTTACTAAAAATGGTAAGTAAGACCGACAATTTTCTATTTTCCTTTTCATTTTGTTAATTTATAAATTAAAAAATCATTTCACGTATTCATTAAATTTAAATTTAAATTAATAACTTTGAAGGAAATTATGTGACTGCAAAACAAGAACGTATTACTATACGATTTTACAACAGAACAAATAATTCATTTTTGTTCCGGAAATAATTTTAGAACGGAACAAATATAAATTGTATGTTGGCTTAGAATGTATTAATATTTTGTACATTTTTTTGTCCACAACTATTCTATAATAATTAAAACAAATTATCATAATATAATAAATAGTTATTTTGGAAACAGTTTTATCATTGTTAAAAAACAACGTTCACCTGAATACTTCAATAACATTGGAAATATAAGTTAGATTATTCTTTATATATATATATATATATCAATTAATGTGTATCTGTTTCTAAAACATGTCTTGCATCAATTCTATTTTTTATCATAGATATATATTTTAGATAAATGCATTTTTATGCTGTTTTTCATTTGTAATGCAAAATACGCCGTATTATTACTCATTGTGTGTTATATCATTAATCATTATAGTCAAAATATTATATACCGATTTAGACGATACTTGAAAAGTAAATATTAGTTATTACTTATTACTTTTATCTTAAGTTTCATATAAATATGTTGTATACAATGTAACTCAACACAATACTACAAATAATTAATACCATTTTTGAACGTGCATGAAGTTGGCCACACCATGTCGAGATAATTTTACAAAACTTGTACGTTTCAGAAATATTGTTTTGTATAAATATGAGTAATACATTTAAATTATGCTGTAACACGTTACTCAAATTAGCGGCACTCTAAAAGTAATTTGTAAAAGTATTTTTTTTCTTAACAAGTTGAAATGAAACCCATAAAAAACAAACCACGTTGAAACTCGTGCAAGAGACGCTAATAACAGTTGCAAATGTTTTCAGAAAATATTTTTTGATTCATATCCGCGGGTGTACAGTAATGAAATAATAGTTTACTGTGACTATAACCACAAGCCATATTTTTTCTTTCTTCCTTATTTTACGACCAATGAAGAAGGGTAAAGTTTCAAAAGCAGTAGAAATTTAACAGGATAAAATAAGGAGAGAACAGAAAAAAAGTAAATAAAAAAAATAAAGCACATTCAGGATTGTAAAATTAAAAGAAAAAAGTAAACGGAAAAGTTTACCGTGTAAAATAATCCAGAGAATCGAATGAAAATTTCCTCGGCGAAAGAACGATGTTCTTCTAGTAAATGGTCATTGGGGATGGAGGAGTGGTTTTTAATCTGTCGACGGGTCGACGACGTTCAAATTAAACTTTCGCTCCAATATGAATCGAGTAAGGGGCGTAGTGGGACGCAGTTGACGCGATGCAATTTAAAAACGAATCGTAAACTCAACAACGAACAGGAAAAATACCAGTTCATTAAAAAAAAAAAAAACATAACTTTTCCTTTAGACTATATTATTATTATTATTATTATTATTATTATTATTATTTTATATGTTCATTAATAGTAACCCTTCAACACGATAATTATAATTATTACTTATTAGAGTTTAAGTACAGTTATGTACAAGACTCGTCTAGTCACAATATAGTTCATATTATAATAATAATTAATAAATATCAAACATTGTATGATATGTATTTTAATTCGTCTATCAACTTGTACCTACTTACAAATACAACTCGAGTTGATGGTATTTTTTGTAAATAACCAGTGATACCTTTTTAAACACGAAACTAAAAATTTGGGAAAAAGCGTTAATAGTTATGAAAAAATGAATGTTATAATTTTACTTGGTTAGTTTGTATAAACTTGTTTATCAATACATTGATAGTAGGTAATTATATTACTAAGACACGACACAAGAAGTAACATGGTAAACGTAATTTCATCGAAGAAGCAGAAGTCGAATAATTCATTTACCTATCAATAATTTTAAGCCGATTGCAAATAATTGTAATTTTAATCATAATAATCAAGGCTCGGGACTTAATGTGCTTAAAGGTTAAAATCTTAAAAATATACGTGTACATATGCACCAAAAAAATATCAAAATATGCACTTAAATATGCATTTATTTTTAATTAAAAAAGACGTTAAAAAACATATCTTGTGCATATTACTAAAAATGTATATTTTATACATACTATATTATAAAAAAATTTGGATTTTTTAACACTCCGCATCTTCTTTACGTAGCAATTAAAATTTTTATGTTATAAAAAATAATCATTTTATAATTATATTTTATTTGTATTAGTTAGTGTAATCATTTGCTAGTTTCTTGTATTGAACATTTCTCTCAGTTTAATTATTTTTACATGTTTTCAGGGCCGAACTTAAAGGTCTCAGGGCCTCAAGGCAGCTTTTAAAGAAAGGCCCTTTTAAATATATATTAATAAAAACTGTTTTTAATTTGTATATTTTCAACATACTAATAGATAAAACAAATATTATAACTATTTTGCTCGCACCGAAATAAAAAATTTTAGTGTTTACGGTTATACATTTATTTAAGGGTTTCGGCTATAAATATAATCGAATAGAAAGAAACAATCACTGATAAACACCACGAAATGTATTTATTTATGTTTATACACGGTTCCATATTACTAAAACACAATATAATAATATTAATTTCTAAATTACTTCCTCTCAATAATATTCTATATTATACATGAACTATTTTCCGTGTTAATCAATTTATGTATGTGATACCTTTTTTTTGTGTGTGTTTCCCTGAGGGCCCCAGGAAGACAAGGGCCCCTAGGCGGAAGTTCGGCCCTGCATGTTTTATTGTTTGTACTTATATGTTATATTACACTAGATCGCCGTTCATATCTATTATCAACTTTAATTTCACATATTTTGCAAAATAAAATTCTTCCGTTTGCTAAAAATACATTATCCCCAAATTCCAAAATGAAACTTCTCAACCGACTAATTTGTGTTTTGTTTTCTTTCGGCATATTATACCACAAATACAAGCGCTAATAAATACAAAAAATAACGAATACAGATACGAACACGACAACGATTGACGATACATGCACACGATAACGATCGTAGTCCATNTAATAAATACAAAAAATAACGAATACAGATACGAACACGACAACGATTGACGATACATGCACACGATAACGATCGTAGTCCATCGATCACTATATACTGACTACTGGCAAACAAAATAATACTATAAAAGACAGATTAAATAAAAATAATATTGTCCTCAGAGCTAAAAATAAAATGAGTTCCCAGTAACGCTATTGATTATCGTTATTATTGCCGAAAAAATCATGTAGATAAAATTAATTTACTAAAAAATTGATTTAAGAGTACATTTGTAGAAAAAAATTCCAAAATATGTAAACATATGCACAGCTAACTTTAAAACTTTAACTCCAAACACCACTACACAAATTTTTACCGGATCAAATTTATAGTATTTATTTCCCGAATAAATATGCAAATGCATGAAGTCTCGAACCCTGATAATAATAGTCGGCTAATAGATAAGTAGGTTTATAACCACGTTGTTGGTGTCATATTCTTATAAACCTGGGTTGAATTGACTTTGTTAATGAATTGGAAATTACTGATTAATGGCATTGAACTGCGATTCCCCATAGTATTATTGGAGCTATTCTGGATTTATTCTTATCAATGACACGAAATAAATTTGATTTTTTATACTAGGAGGTTATTTATATTTTACAATTCTACTAATGTACTATTATATGTACATATTTGAATTTTAAGTTGAACAATATTTACTTAAATTATTTTATAAATGTGAGAATACAACATTATATTTAATGCATAACAATATTTTATGCTATACACATATCATAAAATTATTTAATAAAATGCAAAAAACTAACAATATTTAATATTTAATTAACTATGATGCATTTATACGTCCTGGTATATTATACCTTATTGTGTTGTGTACAAATAGTCTTAACTTGAAATATAAATAATGATACAACATAATATATTATTTATGAATAGTTGTTTACATCCTAATAAAATACTCATATTTAACCATAATAAGTTTTTTAAAGACTGGAGCTTGGTGATATTAAGTTGAACTGTTGAAGTATGAACGGCGTCGTACTTGTGCCTGATTATCAAATATGTTATTTACTGTTATTTAACGTTGATAAATTTATAATAATGTTTGTGTTATTCATATACCCCATATTTCATCGATTTGCTTGTTCGTTTATTTAATTAGTCAATGATGGTTACTGGTTCAGTTACATTTATTATAGTTAAGTGTAAATTAAACATTATAATTAAATAGTTACATAAAATATTAAATATAAACATATTTATCAAACTTTACTAATTTAAAGTTCAAACCAATTTATTGTGTTTTAAATTAATGTTAAAAGCAATTGTATTTTATACTCCAGTATGTCGTGATAAATAATTAAGATACGTATTTCTTATTAAAATAAATGTTTATAGCTGTAAGCTTTTGGTTATTAATAATTGGCATAGAATGTGCATTTAAATACCTACTCCCAAAAAGTAATGAAAATGTTTAGTGTTCTATTAAAAGTTCAAATAATTATTTTATATTTAAATGTATATTATGTTAATTGATTTAACATCACATTTATTAGATAAAAAAAAATAGTTTATTGTGATAAACAGACAAAAGCTCTACAATCAAATAATATTTAAGTGGAATATTGTGTTTTTTCTTCAATTTATTTTATATAGGTAAAACTACTAATATAAACCTACCATGTATACAATGTTATGTTGTGTTTATATATGATATAATAGTAACTAGTGAGCAGTCTAGTATTTGCAGGAAGGTTACTTAAATAATATTATTGCTGTATATTATTTATAATGCCATTATATTATGTTATTAATGTTATATTTTCGTTTCAAAATTTACTGCTGCGAGTTATCATTATAAATTATATTAGTTGTTTATAGTTATTTTAAGATAATTGCTGTACATTATACTACTCATATTCTAGCATATTATGATTATATTTCATTGAATTTCTATACAATTTAATTTATGATGTAAAATAATGGGTTATAATTTTAGTTACAACAATAGCTATATTGCATAATATCTGTGTAATTAAAAGTATAATACTTACTATTTTTAATTACCTTTTATTCAAAATATAAGTTTCAGTTGAGAAATAAAATAGTTAAGTAATTAATTAACAATGGTCTAGGTTTCTAGAAATTGTTATTTACACTTTCTTTTTGAATTCATAAATATCTTTCTTATAATGTGTGAAGATTTATATGGATATGGTTTCCTTCAAACAAATACATTATTCATGCGAGAAGTTATAAAAATATGTCACACGCATAAACTCAAGTGCAGAATTAAAAATTTAAAAATACAAGATATTTTGAATGTGGTCTGAAATCATAAAATAGCGTATTGGTCATTGGGGAACACTGTTAAGACAATACAAACACTAACCTTAGGTCACAATATAAAGGTCCCTAATAAATAAACAGATACCTACAATAAGTCTATACAAACATATTATTGTCAACAGTGAGTGTAGGGTTTACGATTTATCCGATAACCTATAAGCAGTATAATGTACTGTGTTCAATATAGGTTTTAATTTATTTTTAATTTAATAATAGATACCAGGTACATGATACGTACCTAATAAGTTTATGCAAAAAGTTTATACTTACTACGTCTTAATCAGTTAGAACGGAATAAAATTCCTCAATTTTTAATTTTTCTTGAGCTAACAAGTTACAATTAATTTACTAAACAACTTATAATTTTTTTTTAAAATATAGTTTTAGGGCACTATTAAACGTAATAAATATTATTAAATCTTTGAAAAAAGAACCAATATTTTATATACAATATACTTTATGCATATTTCTTTATTATAAATCATATATATATATAGTTGACGTACCTATTTACTATCCCAACATTTATGATTATTATTATGAAATAGTGTAGAACTTCCAAATAAAGATGGATGTCTTCAAACACTTTCTGATCGGGGAATAAAATCATTCTACGATAAAATATAATGCAAGGAAAAATGTACCTAATACATACATACTATTACATTTATATTATAACACAGAATAAATACCGTATAACTTATGAGTACTTCCGAAAATGTACTCAATCATTTAAAAATAAGTATATTAAGTGAATTATAAGGAAGAAATCCCAGAAGAAAATATTCAATGTACATAGTTTTATTTTTATTATGAAGTCCACGTTAATGGATATCACCTGTACCTGCACAAATATAGGTTCTCTTTTATACGTCTATTTTCATATTATATTATATTATAATCATAATTTAATTTACAAAATATTAAAATGTTGAAACTAATTTCAAAATGCTTTCTAGAAATTAAAAAATTAAACACTCACAGAACTAAAAATAAGTAGATCAAATTATATTCTATGAAATTTATCTGGGTATATCAATGAATTATTAATTTAATTGTTATAATTTATACATTATCAAGCTATTAAAACCCAGCTAAGTTGGTACTTTAATATTTATTTGCTTGGATTAAAATTGTGAATCAAGAAATGTATAAGTAATAATTTTAGAATTGTGATTTTAGTGATATTAAATGCAGGTATCTACCATACATTAAATAAGATGTCACTAAATGTATATATACAGGTTTATTGAAATCGTATATTGTGTGTGAAAAATTTAAATTGCATATTCATTGAGTTATACAAATACCTAAACCACATAAAAAAAACTAAAATACAAATATTTTTATTTTGTATGAATATAGAGGACTTTTTCCAATCTATAAGCGGTGTTATGTATATTTATACACAAAAATTAGATCAAAAAGATTTGAAAAAAAAAACAATAAAATATAAAATAAATATTACTCGACTTTTAAAAAGTTCTTACCGGGTAAAAAAATGTGCATGACGAAAACAAAAGTCGCGCCGAGCCGGCGAAACATGTCGAGGGTTGCGCGTCTAACCGATACTGACGATATCCGGCGACTGCGCCGACACCCCTGACCAGGCTTAATACACTCAGGCAAACGGCCGCCCAGTAAAATGCCCCCTATAACGTGTGTGCAACTGTGCAAGTGTTCTTTACGCGTCAAAAAACCGCGTTTTTGTAATATATTTCTCTACGACTCGCTATAATGACTTCCGAAGAAAATATCATAACAAATCCCTTATGTTATTGTAAGGCTTTTTTCATTTATAAATACGCGATGATCAAATATCATAATTTGACAAAAAGCATTTATAGAAGTTCACGTTATTAATTTAAAATCCACATGTTTCCATTAATATAAATTTTTGTTTAAGTTGATTCAGGTTGAATGGGCCACTGAAACAGCCGGTGTGTTTATTTGTGTTAAAATATAATATTTAAAATCAATGCTTAGGCTCACGTCTTTGAACTTATCTATACATAGTATATCTTTGAACTAAGTGGAATAACTGGGAAATCGAATAATTACAGATAATCTAAGTAGTAAGCACGCATTAAACTGGAATCAATGTCAGATCGCTACTTTCAATTTAAAAAGCACTCCTTTTCCCAGAAAAATATTTGTATAGATAACAATAAAATGAATATAGGATTAAAAAATAGCTTATAAAATCGATATATTCCTTGCTTCGTTTTTAGAATCCGAAAACTTTAACACGTAATATACGATGAATACATTTTTTTAGTTTTAATAAGCATAACTGTTTGGTTGTTGTTAATTTTTACATGTTGTCTTGAGAAATTAATACAAAGTAAATTCATAAATAAACTACCTATGGAACTTTTTATAAATTATGTTAATTTATAACAAAAACTGATTTGTAATTGTGTGGTGTATGCCTGTTACTGTACTACCTGCATTATATTATACCTATCAATCTGGCTATCTATCACACTATCAACAAATAACTAATCGTAATAAATAATAATATGTTATTAAGAATTAATTATTGTATTAATCTTACCCTACAGTTACCCAAAATTATCTTATGGGTAAAGAGGGAATGCTACAAGTCTAACCTGCAGAACTAAAGAAATAATTAAAAACTATAATATATTAACAGGATATCTCCAAATAGAAAATAAAAGAAAACGGTATACTGAATGTCTGAATATTATACGAAATCCTGGGACCTCAAATCGGAATCAACTAATAAAATAATACATTTTTCCAACATAGGTATTATGGGACTGTTCATACCAGTTTAGATATTGAGAAAGAAATGATGTAAATAAAAAATAATTGTTTTTGTTGAAGCTTTAAACGGTATAACTATTTTTACTTTTTAATACGCTTGTGGGTTAAATAATTGTAACAGTTTTTTTGAAATTTGTTTTGAAATTTCTGATCACTGATATCAAATGTATTGAACTTTATTATTTTCTTCATCAGATTCCTCAACTATGGATATTTATTTATTAGCATAATACAAAGTTCCACATTTTTCCAAGTACTATGCATATTATGAATATCAATTAATTGTTCTCTTTAAAAGCAAAATTTGAATTTTTAGGAGGGTGGAAACAAGTTAAAAAATATATTTTCCAATTAAATTGAATAAATTTACATAGTAATTATTTTTCATCAATATCTAAATAATATTCAAAATTATCAAGACGAATAATGGAATTAATATAGCTGTAGGTATCTATAGTTAAAAATTATATTGTTAGAAAATTTGTTCACCGAGGCTTTACTTATGGTTTGTTTTACGTTTATTTATCTAAAATTTTGCTATGAAGACGTCTGAGGTTAAAATAATATTAATCCAAAATCCGATATTAGCTCTGTAAATTAAATAATATATAATATAGTTATATATATATTATGCAACTGTTTCAAATTCTCACGGTATGTCTCTGTATTCGTAAACACTTGTAATGATTGATCAATAAATTGCGAATGGTCAATTTAGAATAAATCCTAGTCCTGGAACCAGTTACAATAATAGGCCTAACTATAAATAGGACATGAAACGTATGTTAAAAATTATTAAGCTTTAAGAGAAATATAATTGAACCAGAAATTGCCACCCTTATATAAATAGGTCAACACATATATTATATATTTACAAAACTATTTTTAATTTTTTTTTAGAGGAACTTTTGTACTCAATGCCAACATATACACGAATATGAATATATATATATATACTTATATGACATCAATATATGATAAGTGTAATGGTAAGTGCGTTATTCTTGAGAGAAATAAATTAAAGCAAATTATTTGTTACCCAGCTTGTTGTTGAAATCAGCATAACATCGCATTCCAGTATTAAAATTATGTACCTACCAAATTAAATTACATTTAAGAATTTATTTATAAATAGGTAGGTATGTGTAGTACATGTGTTATAATACAATTAAATTTGCTTGTTTATAAAATATGTGTACATAAAAGGGTGTTTATAATGAACAGTGGCGTAGGTAGCTAAAAATTAATCAGAAGAAGCAATTCAACAAATCGGGAGCGAAAGCCAAAATCTAAATAATGCCAACGTACCTACATAATAATATTATTATATATTATGTACACTGCAAAGAGGATTACATAATATTTTGTAGTAGGAATTTGTACGCAGTTTTTAGTTTACTATTATTATTACATGTTCGTGTGTACAGTACACTATTATATTATATACGGGTTAATTCAATTTAAATATCTACTAAGAAGATTTTCAAAAAATATCACAAACTTAATATAATATAATTCTTATACATATATGTATTTCAATACGGTCTTATTCTCACAATAATATTATAACTTACCTATTGCAAATAGCAGAAATACAATATAATTTATAAAAACATATTTAATACAAGTTGCATTCCAATGACCATTTGCTTTAGTACGGATGAGCTGAGTTATAATAACCTATATTATATACGTACAGATAATAAACTTCGATGCCCATTCATTAATCATAAATCACAACTACAACAAAAAATGGTTAACAGGTATGCATTTATTTTTGACATTTGAAAGCTACCAATCCTCAACAATGAATTTTACTTATTCTGATATTAAGTAAAACGTATTGATTTTCTTGGACGCCTTACGGTTAGTAATTAGTGTTAATTATGTATTATAGTACCTATACATATAGGTGTATTCGTTAAGTATGCAGTTTTGATTTTAGTTTTATTATTCCTGGTATGGACCTCGGTTATGGTGAAACTTTGTAGCCAAACGAGTAAACGCTTCGTTTTAGCAATTTCGAGCCAATCGCAACTTGGCGCTTTTGTCTTTCGGCCCACCGAATTCGCACCTTTGTCGCCGACAATAATATAATAGAAGACCACACCAGTACAGCACATCTAGCACCCTATGTACACAGTTATATCGATTTATTTAATATATTATATCAACAAGTGAATCAACGATAATGAACAATAATACACGATAATGTACTTTTTATTATGTAGGTACGCAATATGCTATGAGGTAGGCATTTGTAAGTATTTTCAAAACAATTTGAAAATAAGACATAACGCTGACATTTTACTAAAATTTTACAGTTAATTTTCAAATCTACATACCTATGCAGGATGATTCACCAAGCATTCTCACCTCATTTTTTAAATAAACTTAAAGATAATATCTTAAAATACTTAAGATTTATAGTACCTACTACTTATAAGGAGTGTCATTTGGAGATGCATAGTTTTGGTTTTTAAATGACAACCCTCTCTTTCTGATGTTAATTATTTAGTGGTTAACTTTTTTGAACATTTTCAAGTATTATATAATCGTACGAGTAATTTTTAGTTATTTAACTCCGAGCACCAAGGCCGTAGCCAGATTTGTGGAGGGGGGGTTGAACCCCCCCAAAATATTTTTTAATTATTTTTAAATATAGATAAATTTAATTTAAATAATATTTTTATAGTTTCATATTTTATTATATAATATAACATATTTATACTCTAAACCTCCCCCCTAAATATTTTTTTGGATACGGCCTTGCCGAGCACCGAGGATAATAGACCAATGACAATGGATTTGTAAAATATGAAGGCTATGGTGATTTGAACATTTTAGTAATCAATAATGATCCATTAACATTAAAAATTTGTAAAAATGACCCAAATAAAATAAGTACTAAATTCAATATTATATCTATTATTCGCTTTCAGAACTGTTGTTCGTAAAAATTTAATGATTTATTGTTGAACTCTAATTTAACTCATCCGTAATGAATGGATAGGAACCAACCTAATTATAAGTTATCCTAGTATACACAATATTAAACAGCAAAGCGACTTCCTCTAGTTTTTTTTTGTTTAACTGAGATACGTGAGTATTACTGGTCGCTGTGGCGTGAGTTTAAATTTTGATGCCACGGTAAATAATTTAATTTGAAAAACGATTCCAAAAGTTAAGTTCGGTTTACCCAAATCTAGTTAAGATTTTTCGCTTGAGTTTCTTCGTTCGAATTGTGTTGCCGTTTACCGCTACTTGTTTTCCCGAAAACACCTAGGAGATTAGAAAAAATGGCCTTTTACTATATTGTCTATTGCAAAGGTTACATAGGTATGTAATCCATTTCCGATTTATGTACGTAGAATTGCAGTATGTAACTTTTCTCTGTTTTTTCTGTTCGATGAGTTTTCTAAAAAAAAATAAGTAAAATCCAACGAGATTCACACGCGTCCATTTGTAAAACAAATAGATCCCTCACCCTTGACAGGATTTAAAAAGTGAAAATGTAATAGTTGTTTAATGCATTTGCGGGAACATATTTTACGAGTTTACAACAACAATTTCAAGCTGGCAATCGACAAACAAAAAAACAAAAAAAAACGTATCTGTTTAAACGTTAAAAAGTTTGATAATATAATGTTTGGTGCGTACTTCTTTAATGATGATTATATCGTTAAAATTATCTTTAAGACATTATACTTAAACAGTAAATATTAAATAACTTGTGGAATGTTCTAGAAGAATAAACACCTAAATGTTTCTTTATTAAATTCTAGATTATATTATAACATTTTGATAAACCACATTATTAACCAATAACAAAAGTTTTCACGTAACTGTATAAACTTTTTGATCGTTCAAAGTGGTTTACTTCAACAGTATTGCAAATGTTTGAAATCATTTGAATTGTTGAATTAAACAAACAATTTCGTTTGGCACATATTGGTTTCTCGATTATGTTAGGTTAGGACCACGGAAAACGTATAATAAAAACTAAACCCATACAAATAAGATAGCTATATTGTGGGAGGGGGTAGAGGGTATATCTGTATATTTTAGTTATTATTATTTATAACAATTCAAAATATTTGTTTTTCGCTCTTGCGCCATTTTATGTTAGTGGACGCATACGAGTTAATGTTTCTATCTAACTATGATAAATATTGTGTAGCGTCATAAACTAAATCAAATTATTTTTTTTTAACAAATTTTGATCATAAAATGGCGATCGTGCACCTTACCACGATGTATACACTGTGATTCGCCAAGCGTGACACCCCCACTTTTTCCTTTAATAATTAATTTATTCAAATTCTGATTAATGGAATTTTTAAATAATATATAAAGACCGTATTTTCAAATTCTTGAGATTTTTGTACTACTTATGGAGTGTCCCATGGCGATACTAACTTCGGTTTTTCAATTGAAAACCCACCTTTCTTACCTTAATTTAGAGGATAATTTTTTTTTTGTTTAATGTTGATATACTTAATTTCAAAATTCGAACGAGTAGTTTTTCAGTTATTAAAATGTTTATACAAATAATAATTATTTATTTTACAATTTATTCTGTTCTAATAACTATTGCAGTTTATCATTGTTATTATTCATTATTGTATAAATTTCCAATTCAATTTGTAACCATTATGTTGTAATCGTCGACAAGACAATAAATAATTGATATTTCAATAAATTAAAATATATACAGATTCACCAAGCATGCTCATTGTCCATTGATTTTCCTCCTATAATGCAGTTATTTAAAATCTAAATATAGGTACTTAAAGACCATACTTTTACTTGAGATTTTGCTTACTACTTAAGTATTGTACTGTGAAGTCTGGTGGAGAGACAAGATACTTATGTTCTTTTTTCAAATGAGAACCTCGTTTTCTACTGTAAATTATTTAGCAGATTATTTTTCTGAAAATGTAGATATTTAACTTTATATACTAAGGTACTATTCGCCTATGATAATGGGTATGAAATATATATTGCTGTTAACCCCATTGTTTTGATGATGTTAGTAATTAATATTAACCTATCAACACTTTCAATTTTTTTAAATGGTCCGAGTACATTAAATACTAGATCAAATATTACATCTATCTTATATTTTTGTGAAACCATTTTTAAGGGCCAGAATTATCATAAACATATCATATCGTGTTAGAGGATTTAGTAATGTGTTTGAAGATTGTATTAATTAGAGATTAAATTGTTGGGCTAGATTTTTAAATAAAATCTATAAAAAAAAAATTAGAGATTGAGACGTTAGAAAGAACTGTAAGACCTATTTATTTAGAACAGTTAATAGGATTTAAGTTTGAAATTATTAGGATAAAATAGTAGAAATAAGTGGAGAAAAAATGTTTCTTTGCAAGTTGCTTCTGGATTGGGTTGGCGGGAATTCCAAGTAAGGTTATTCGAAAGAAATAAATAAAAATCAATATGCTAAGTCGTGACGTGTTTTTAAATTAAACGGAATGTAAAAAACAAATTAAATCGATTAAAAATTAATAGTACAAATTACAAATATTTAAAAACGTATAATGCGTATGTGTGTGTGTGTGTGTGTGTGTGTGTGTGTGTGTGTGTGTGTGTGTGTGTGTGCGCGCGTTTGGAAACAGTGAATTTTTATTGGAATGTTAAAATGTATTATTATTTATGATAAAAATTAAAATTGAATAATATTAAATCAACTATGGTAATATGCTTGGATATTAAAATGTATGGGGTACACCCTCCAATTTCAATCCGCACACGCATATTTTAGATATTTAATTATTAAAAATGGTTCTAACATTAGCTTATGATTGAACTTTTAAGATCAAAATTCTTGTTGATGGTGGAATTTTACAAAAGCCTTAGTTAAATATTTATTCATTTATTTTACCTTGTAGCAGTTTTTTGGATAGGTATGCAATTATTTTCTACTCGCAATTATATTGGATTTTTTTAGAGCTCTTACTTATACCAAAATATGTATAATGTAGTGATGATCTCAAATACCATTATAGAAGATAGAATGTTGGGTGTAGGTATGCAACTTCAGATACAAACATCAAATATTAAATTAAAATGTGCAGAAAAAGATTCAAAGTGCATTGATAACTGGGAAATTTTAAGATACATTAGGTATTTTTCAAGGTAGCTAAACTTCAGAATAATAGTTATTTGGTGGTTATATAGTAACTAGTAGGTCAAACCTCATTATAATATAATGTATATTAAATACATAAAACCAAAGACTTGTTTTGTGTAGAATTTCTTACTTGAATTACTTAAACATCAGGTTGAAGATAATAATAGAGTAATTAAAATATAATTACATAATATTGGAACGATTCATATATTTTCGTTCATTTACGAACTAATATGTATTGAGACACGGGGCCACCGATACCTCTGTAGTTATAGTAGAATAAATTTTTTAACTTCAAGTTTTAAATAATATTATTATATTTTATAAAGGCTAATTTCATAAAATATACATTATATTATTATTATTAAACCTACAATTTTAATTGTACCTAGTACCTACCCACCTATATTATCAGAAAAAAAATTATATAAAAATGTACTTTTTAAATGTTTTGTTTTTCTAGGTAACGTTCCATCCTCGCAACCATCTGGGAATTCCTGTAGCCCTAACCCTACTCTTGTACATGATTTTCAATTGAAATGTATATATAACTAGAAAGAGCCATGGTTAATGGAAAATCTTTAGACATTTCCTAAGAAGTTAGTTTTATTTAACGTAACCATAGAGTGATTTTTCTTTTGAAATATATTTAAATATTTGTTCAAATATATCAGTAGTGGATAAGGTAGGTAAGTTATGAAATTGTTTACTATTTAGCCATCATTCATATCGTTGAACTGCTCTAGTGTGTGAATTTTTCGTCCCCAAAATTTAAAAATGAGCAAGTTCACGAATAATAACCTCAAATTTTGTACGACCAAAAATTATTGGAATTGCGAAGTATATTTTGATGAACTACAGTATTATTGTTTAACGACATCATCAAAGTGTATCTATAAAAGTAAAAACAACGAATATCCAATGTAAGAATTTTTATTGTTTAGACTTTTGATTCGTTCAAAATATATTTAATTTCTAAACGAAATGCTCTATAATTCTCAACACGTGAAATCATTTAAGTAAAAGCACATCTATCACTTAAAAGGGTTCTGCAAAAATAAAATGGCAAGAACCATCAATATTGTATCCTCACTTCATTCAAGCGAATTAATTTAAAACCATTATGTAGTTTTGCCACCGTAGAGTATAAATGTAATTTTAAAACACATTTTATATGTTTTGTTTCAGAATGAAGCAAGGAGTCTATTTCTCTCTATATATATCAATTATAAGTTAAATCTAATTTACTACCTATGAGATTTTTGTTGTTGTTTCAAGAGTAATCAGCTGCAGTGATCGCTTTTTCATTTGGTATAAGCACTTCTCAATACGTTCCATAACATATTTAGAGATAACTTGAGAATTTCCCATTTACATTTTAGTTAGTTCAGGTATGCAAAATAAACTACGCGAGTTTTGAATAAATCTAATAAGTAAATATGGTGGGCATTTTGTAGGCACTTACCTGTATAATATAGAATTCGTTTTGCAAAAGTTGATTATAATTCAACATACCTGATCTACCAGTCTACTGGTTACATTGTTTTGTAAAAATCGTTAATTAACCGAACCCTCAATATAAATGTCTAGATTGTCCTTTGACTTTTTTGTATTGTTATGAATTGTGTAGTGCACCGAATGAGTAGTGCAAGTAATAAATTATTCTTACCTTATTATTTGTAATATACTAAAAAATAATTATCCCTGCGGCGCGGTGTCTACACTCAGTTGCATATGCTCTATAAGTGAACACGGGGGCTGGTGTTGCTAGTTTCCGGATGGGTGACCGCCCTAGATTCTTAGCAACAAAATCCTTGCCACACATACAATCGTGTTTCAAACCAACCATCTCCCCTTACAATCAGCTAATGGCCATAGTTGTTGGACTTTGGATCAATAAAAAAAAAATTATTACGAGAGACAAATGTAACTAAATGTAACTAACTAAACTATATTCTCTAATGAACTATGATTGGTTGATTACATCACACCGCATTAACACAGGCCGACCACATTATTCCCGTTTATAATTGACCACTTTGTACTCAAACCTATTCAGTATAATATTACACGTAATCAAGAAATCAGTGAGATGATAGGTGAACAATAACAGGGGAACTGGTGTAATCAACTGCTTAGGACGTTCATTAAACTCATAGACATCATGCAGCTATACACGTCATAATAATAATATGTATTATGAATAATACACGATGTTTAAATATGAAATGTATTTTGTGTCGAGCGAATACGGATTGTTGTATTAGGCATAATAAAGTGTATGAAAGAAATGAATAATCTTAGAAATAATAATTTGTACATTTGTATCATTTTACTATTATACTTACTGAAGTATATAAATTTTTATTTTTTGCAACCATCCACACTTGATTCAATCTAATTTCGATTAACATAATACGAATGCATTCGACGCATAAACGGTTTTACGATAAAGATTAAAGATAACAATACAATTTAGGTGTATATTTTAATATACAAATGAAGAAACAATAATACAAAACAACTTATTATTAACTTACTAGATAACTTTTTAGTTTTTGGTATAGTTGTTAATAAATAATAATTATTTGGTGACAGCTGAATTAGTATGCACAAATGCACCACAGCGTGTACAGCTACTTAAGATTTCATGGTTTTCGGTTTATGAATTAATTAATACACGAACCGTGAAACTACGCTGCCTTTCGGTCGACCTACCTCCATTATGTAACTGTGAGATTGGTGTTTGATGGTTGTATTGTCCAAAATTAACACCTTCAAAGGGTTCTGATACGTAAACTTTAGAGCTTTGTTCTTTTCTTTTATATCAGCAGTCAATCAAAAGAGTGATATCATCTTTTTTTTTACAATTACAAAAATCTACATATGTATAATTATTCGGTAAATTATCGTTAGACCGTTCTTATTGCATACTTATTATTATTTTCCTCTTTTCGTTCTTACTTCTAAGTAAATTTTAGAGGACGACATTATTCCAATCAAAAAATAACACAGTTTATCTTAGTACATTTAATTTTGATAACAACATTATAATAGTACCTACATATAAAATATTTTTAACAAATAAAATTACAAATTATAATAATAATTGGCAAAGATAGTATTCAAGGATAGGAAAAAGCGTCGTAGGTATACCAACTTTCATTACTTTGGGCATATCACATAAGACATAACACACATAATCATAACAATATACTTTGACATGAACTCAAAATGTCTAAAAACCATTTAAGTAAAAGTATTGTGTATTATAAAAGGTTATAACCTAGATAAACTATGCATAAATCATAAACAGTATTACAAGAAATTATAAACACTGCCAGAATTGATTTATATAGGTACCTAATATAATGTAATATTGACGATGACCGCAATAAGTATACCTATACAGTAAATTAATAACGTATATTATGTTCTCGTTGAGCGAAATAATAAAAGCGTATAAAACCGAATCATGTGCGATTTATTGGAGTGCGCGTCCAAGTGTATATTTCGTGCGTGATGTGTTGCGTATAATATAATACATGGTCAAATAAAGGACCGATGAAACAATTCCGGTAAAAGATAGGGTACAATGACCACGTATGCGGTATTTAGCCGTAATAGACTATCATCGTTCTTCTTTAAGCCGAGCGTCAGACGTGATTTGATTTACAAAAATATAGATCTGCGTTTGAGTGGGTGTGTGTGTGTGTGTGTGAGAGAGAGAGAGAGAGAGTACACCTAACAAAAGATATAGATCGCGAATATGACCGTCAGGGTGGCTTTGTGGGCTGCACAGTGATCGATCATGCGAGAGACTCTATTATATAAACGACTCGTGATGGTAACGCCGCCGCCGCCACACACCAGTACGCGGAATCAGATTTATGTAAAAATTTGACGATTCTTTGTTTTTCGTTTTATTGATCCTCTTACGGGGGGGAGAAACATTTTTTTTCACTTTTTGGTCGACAATTTTCTCCTATAATATCACATTTGACAGAGTGGTAAGTGCCCGCCCGGAGCGAGTGGTCGGACGAACAAAAGATGCAGCTCGGCGTTGTACTATACTATAAAAGGCACTTGTGATGTCTGCTTTCTTCTGTACGAACAATACGTTTAAATACTTTTAAGAGGCGCGTTTTCCTACCAGCGTGGAAGACGGGTGGCGGTGGTGATGGTGGTGGTGGCGGCAGCTGTAGGGATGGGATACAAAGCAGTCGAAACAGGCTTTTGTCATTTCCGAGGGGAGGAAACAACCGAGGCACTGCAGGAAAATGAAAGTCTACCATTTTTGAAAAAGGTAAAAACGAGTGGGTATTATATCAGAAAAATAAAAAAAACTATCAAGGTAAATTACAGTTAACCACCGTAATAATAATGCCTAATATATCGATAAATGATTAAAAAATTTCGACATAAAGTGAAAAAAAAACATTTAAACACAATAATAATACTTAATAGTACCTACCAAGTATAAAGCTGATAATAATAATAATATAGTAACTGTAACAATAACAATAATAACAAATATATCTCTAAAACATTTCAGGTAAAAAAAATCTTCTGCAAAGGAGAGTATGTTATATTATATTATATATAATTCAACACCATTACATACCACCCATTACTCCTTCCATAACTTGTCATAATTACTGAAATGATTTAACGGTTGCATAATATTATGTATGGTACACTACAATAACCACTATTTAAATACGTTGGATTGAAATTAAAGTTATTATTAACAAAACGTGTGTGCATTGGAAATATTTTTGGAGGATTTTGTCCCCTTAGCGATAAATTACGTAATTCGAACCGTTTTGAGCTGAGATATCGTCCGTGAAGAATTTTGTGCCCATATAATGCTTGAGATATCTCTACATTTTTTATTCAAATTTATGTCTAAAACTACGCGTTACATATTATATATGTCTTAAACTAGTATGAGTGCCTGAATTATATTCATTCGAAATATACTAATATCCTATGGCGTTCATGAAGTGATTATTGAAAACATGATATTTAATATTATATCGGACATCCCGCTGTGGGAGGACATTTTATTAAAATTATGTTCGAACGGCGTGCGGACGACGTTGATTGTACCATATTAACTTAAGTGACCCATCGAAAACTCGCATGGAAATCTGGCAAGTGTCAATTGCAACAACATAATAATAATAATAATATAAACTCACCCCTACGGCACTTACACGTGCACGCGCCGAGAGGGCTGTCGTTTTGAAAATGTCAACAGACGTGCGACACTGCAATTGCAGTTGTAGTTTTTACTTACACGTTTTAAGACTTTAAGTCTACGAACAAGGGAGACGGTACGAAAGGATAATGACACTATGACAGTGTGGCAAATTATAATATTACGATAATATTATATAGCCGACAGATTTGTTTGACCAAAAATAAATAGGAAAATAACAACCTTTACTTGGATATCTGCAGAAATACGATAATAATACGGGGAATGATATATCGAATAATTATAACAATACAGGTAATAAGGTAATAATAATAATAATGTACCACGCAAGAAAACGTCGTCTAAATTTACACGATCGCAGAAATCGTTTCGTACACCTTGTACAGCAGCCAGGCTACAAGAGCGTACTTCAGGTATATCACCACCAAGTCCAACACGTAAAGTCTGCATAAAAAAAATAAATAAATAAATAACACTAAACCGTTATCGACCGCTTGTCTTGATTGGGGGTGCGTTGTAGGGTGGTAACTCATTTACACACACATGTACAATTTTACACATTCGTTGTGACGACGACCCGCTTTAGTAAGAAATTATAAAAAACGATGAAAACCCATTTACAGACAGACCCCCAAGGCCCAAGTAAAAAAGCAAACTTCTATACAGGATGTCCAGCTTTCCATACCAGATGACATTCACTAGGTGAACACTTGTAGTTTTATTAGTATTAGTCTGTATAATAATTATACCCACAAAGGCGGGAAAGTTTTTTAACTCGATTAAGTTAAGTTAATATATGCATCAATCAGAAAAGTTAAATGTCAAGGGTTAATTAATTGTTGATTAACTTAGTTAAGTGTTCCTGGAAATGTGGGCAAACTGCCTGAACCAAGGCAACTATTATTGTTCCTAAATTTGCGTTGAAAAGAGTGCTTACACTTTCAGGGTTTTTCTGGCCTTGGGTATGGACGCAGGGTCTTCCTTCAGGCAGTACTGACGAGCGCCCAGAATACAATTTCTGAAATAAACATCCATGTCCATTTTCTCGAAATCTATGCTGAACGTTTTTCGGTCCACTTCGGACAGGCTATCCCGGAGCGCCAACAATCGGTCGTTTGTGAAGTCCCAATTGCGCAACGTGAAATATTGGAGAACGCGAAGGCCGTCCGATATCTTTTGCTGAACTCTGATCATACTGTATACAAAAGCATAAAAAATGATGTACCATTTTTTCCGGAAGGCTCGTCGGTGTATCTTCGTTTTTATACTATTATGTATTAACACGTCAAAATAAAAATTATTTATTTTGGACTATATTTTGGAGGACATCAATTATAATTACATGATTAAAAAACCGGCTATCTGGTATATTCTAATGATATCTTAATAATATTTGACAACAATTTCAGTTTTTTTAACATTTTTTCAATCGTATCACTCTATACGCTAATTACTTTTAGTTAATTAATGATATATAAAAAAAAAACCATAAACTGTGCTTACTTTAAAGATGTATTAAAAGATTTTTAAATCTTAAATATGCTCCTAAGAAAATTACTATTTCAAGATTTTTGATAATTTATAATAATAATTATTGTCCAATTATAAATGTTTCAGGTACCTATTATTATAATATAAGCATACAATTTATAGTCAAGTTTTAAATCTTAAGATCCAAAATTAAAAGTATTATATTTTTACTGCTAGAATTTATATTACATTTTTAGGATTTCAAATTTTAACTTGTAAACAGGAGTAAAAACCTATTTTGAAAATTAAATTTAACAATAAATATTGTAGAGTAATCCGGTAAAGATTTCTTAAAATATATTCCACGAACGTGTTAATAATAATAGTTTTGAGCCATATACACAGCTTCTGTTTTGAATCTAAAGCATTATACTCACAAACGCTTTTGGCCGAGCAAAAACAAAATTCCGTCGATAAGGTAGGCTGGTATCCAGTGGTAACATATCACTTTATAAGTGTGAATGAATCGGCTGGACGTCAGCGACCCTGTGGGATACCACAACATAAGCTCGAAAGGGTTTTTCATCGTCTCTTCTCTGCCTTTGGCCATAACGGCTTCCCAAGTCATTGCATTTAGATTGTGCTGTGTCAAATTATACACGGGAACAACGTTGGTCCTGTACAACACAAAATATCTAATATTACGAAAAAATACTAATAATATGCACATCGGTATGACGATGTACACAAACACGTGCAATCGAAAAAAGTGTGTCGCTCGATAGCATTCGTTTAATTATTTGCAATCGTATGTAGGTAGTGCATAACATCATCGATTGGTTAGAATCTCGATAGCACCAGAAATCATCACTGTTATTAGTGGCATATATATATTTAAATAACCCCATGGTTTTTTTTTTAATTAGCTTATTATTTTGATTGACAGTTACTATCGTATTTTATCAGTACTTCCAATCAGTAGTCCTTTAATATTTGGTATATTAAATTGGACGCTTTAAGAAATACTAGTAAAACATATAATTATAAGAAAAATATATTTTATAACAATAAAGACGGTCTATAATCATTATAAGATCAAAATCAGAGTTGAAGAGTTGCATTTGCGGAAAGCAAAATTCTCAAGGCTAGAAACTTTTTATAGTTTGAAAACCTATATTTTAAGAAATACCTTGTCCCAATTTAGCGAGCTTACTAGATATCATTGAATTTTATACAAACTATACTGTGTACTTGCTATAATTGTCATTAATATCTGATGATGTTTTGTTCATTAGGTAGAAATTTCAAAATTATTTTGTGTAACGGTTCATTTTTTTCATACGAACAATATTAGTAATATTATAATTATTGCACCCGTGCCGCCAGTTGCTTTTCTGAAAAGAATTGTTCATTTGTTCATAATCTACCCCCCCCCCCTCCAATAACATCGTTTGTATACCACTGGCCATTGTGTCTATATTATATTGTTATTATTATTATTGCGCCGCAGCTTCAAGTCTGCAGATACTTGCTTTTGTTTGGTGATTGCCGTTTTCCACGCGATTACAATCACGGCGTTTATTGCAAAGTCCACTGGCACGGCTTCGGCGGTATATTCCGAATTGCAAAGTACGGACCGGAGCACGCCCTTGCCGCCCGCTGCCAATATTCCTGTGGGCCCGTTCAGATTGTCCACCCAGCCGGGCAGAGGTTCCTTGAGCGCTGGCGTCACTGCGGAAAAACAACTGTTGAGTTTTATTATTACTCGACAGCCCCCCCCCCCCCACCACCAACCATCACTACAATATACCCCATTCAAACGATCACCTCACCTATTGAAGGCCTTGCGATGACGACCGGAAGCTGGGGATAAAAATCGGCGACAACATCTTCGGCCAGGCGTTTAGAAAACGTGTAAGTGTTCGGATGTGGATTTATCAAACTGCAATCACACGTTCGACGTTTTCACTTAAGTACAAGATAACTGTTATGTAAAATAACTACAGTGATTTATAATAGATGACTGCGCAATCGGTACGATGCAAATGAAAATCTGTCAACATTGTTGCCGAGGAAATTGCATAAGAGTTGCGACGATTGTACGTTTATAGTTAGGTAACCTACAGCAATGCACATGTGCACGCTAACCGTTCGGGCAATAGTGTGATACCATAATACAGGTAAGAATCGATCTAAGTGAAAAGTTTCTTCAAAAATATCATATTTCCTATCACGTATTATATACAGTGGAAAAGAATGGTATGATAAACCGTTTACTCGATACATAGCTTATTTAATGAAGCTAGATATGTATTTTTTCTCATCATACACATTTTTGTTGATTACAACTGAACAATCTTTGATGATGAGTAAAAATTTCAAGTCCCAAAAATCGAGTACAAAATTCTTATATGAATAGATACACAAATATGCAACACCATTTCAGCGCCATTTTTAATCACCAGAATATGTACCGCATGATTTTTTTACAAATTTAGCACCGCCAGAGCTGCAAGAGTTTAAAATGTGTTTCATATAAATATTGTTCATTTGATTTTATAGTACAGGTAATATTAACTTATCATCAAAACTTGTTCAGCCATGTAGGTAACTTATAAGACGCACCATCACGAAGAGTTCGTGCAATTACTAGTTGTGAACTGACATTCCATATGATATTATGGTACATAAAATAATATATTGCACCAGTGCAATAATGCAGTCATATGGAAAAAGCTAATAGAAACTTTATAACAATATAAAATATTCATAGCTGTCTGATGGTGCACTGATTGCATAATTTCGAGCAATGGTAATAAATCGGACTATATTATAATAATTATAACAATATAGTAAATCGTAATGTACTAAATTAGTAAATAATTAATTATAATTGTAATGGGAATGCAATATTGTTTTCCTTACTGAGGCGTGACCATCTTGATGGAGTTTTCGTTGAGCCAAGACGGTAACCTCATTATGTTGTATGCGTCGAAAGTCGATTTGTGCACTTCCTCGTCTAACGTGTCCAGGTCTACGTGACAAAACGCCGTGGAGAAATGTACAAAAGCCTGAAACATTCACACCGTTGCATTATACCACGGCTGTCATCCTATAGGTTATTACTTATTACGCGTAGGTACGAGCTTGAAAAACTTTATAATGCCACTGTTGCGACCAAATCGCCGCAGTCTTAACGAGAAAACGTGATTATTGCCACATTTTCGATGGGTACCTATACGTATTTATTAATAGTCGCGCGTTGGGCGATCAACAACTTTTTGAAGTTTTCAACTCCCAAACTGGAATTGAACTATTTGTGGTCGAAAACGCACGGAACCGTTGCCGTAATCGTCCAAAAGCCGTATATTATTATAACTTTTATATACCGCATGCTAGCATCGGTTGGATGTGATTTGCTAGGTACTCAAACCAAATATTTCGGCTTATTTATAACATAGGTATCATACTAAGATTTCCATAACTGCGTCTACAATACATGATTTCTATGCAGAATACATTTTCCGAAATCTATGCGAATTTATAAGAAGGTACCTTACGTCATTAACGTGTCTCTACACCCAGTGAAGTTTTAAGGAGGGGTGGACCAAAGTGGGAATCTAGATAAAAAATGTAAGTGAAAAAAATTCCACAGTAAAAATATTCGGAGTAAAATTGTCCAAAATCAAAAATATTCATGGTAAAATTGTTCAGAATAAACATTTACTTATTTACTGACCGTAGTAAAGTTGTTTGGGATAAAAATTAGAATACAATTTACTACATTGTTTTATACTTTGAAAAAATACAAAAAAAAATATTTGTTGCTTATTTTAAAAAAGTCTGTTAGTTATTATTTTTAAAAATTGTCTTTACCCACGAGGTATCTACTTTATTATAATGCTTAAAATAAAATTTCAAAAGAAAAAATCAGATAATTAACATAAACACATATTACTTACTAAAAATGTATTAAGGTCATTCAACATTTTTGTCCATAATTTTTTCATAATTTTTATACTCCACGCATATTTTTTAAATTTTTCTTGAAAATTAGCATACCTACATTATTTTTTTTTTTTGCTGGATTATGTACAATTTCTCTTTGACCTAAATTAATTAATTAACAACAATAAATAAACTAACTGTATTAATGTTCTTCATTTATTCCATTACAATACTCTCATTTATTTGATTTCAGACATCCTTAAACTCGGACATTTTCACCGAGGACAATGGACATTGTAGTAGAAAAAATATTTCGATCTTAACTTATCTCGATAAGCTTCGAGAGGTTTTGGTGCCAAATTGTATCTATAATTGGTACTTTTTGGAAGTCAAAATTGAAAAATCCCCAGTACTTTTTAAAATAATCGAGAATCATAAAAAAAAATCGAACATCTATTAAAAAAACTGTAATATTATTATTAAAATAATATATTGTTTGGTGTCAATCGTTACCAAAAATGTTAACACTCTCCTCACTCAGAATCGTTTTTCATTGTATAAAATGATTTGTCATTAAATTAAAGTTTAACACATCCATCGAAGTGACCTACTCAGTGTAAGGTACGGGCGACACCTATATTTTTATACAGAAAAGCGGTTTCCTACTTGACGGTTATTTAAATATGGAAAGCGAATAAAATTAAACGTGCCAAGTTTATATTATGTGTATGTAAGAGTTTTTTTTTAATATAAATATAAATATATATATACATATATATAGTATAATATATATTTTTAATTTATTCATATATATAATATAATATATATTTTTAATTTATACATATATATATATATGAATTAAAAGATATCAATGTGGTGGTTATTAATATTCAATTTTGTATAAAACTATTGTGGAAGGGTAGTTGTATGGTGGTATATTCGTTACACGGCACCTAATATATTTCACATTTTAAAATGGTTATAGATTAGGGTTTTTCACTCACTATCCCATTCAATTTCATAGCTTATTTAAAAAATAAAAATAAAACATTTCTGTAATTCTATATAAAATGAAATGTCAATAACATAATATTTTTTGAGAAAAACAGTATACTAGTAATTTTTTTATTTTTATTTTTAATGTTAGTTTCTAAGACAACCAATTTCATACTTCAAAGCTTTGTGCGAAAACGTTGACATGTGAATGGTTTACATCGGTCAGACAATTTTTTTTTATTCGTAGTAGATAGATTGCATGGTTAATGAGTGTTCTGTGTCAAAGCATCATTCTGCGATTACTTATTATTATTATTATTATTATTATTATTATTATTATTATTTTTTACATAACATTATTTGATTAAAATATTTAAAATCATGATTAACGGTACATTTTACAAGGCCAGGCATAATTAACTGTACATAATATATAATATAGGTATAATATATATATATTATATATATATATGTAATATAAACATTTATAAGTTTATCGTGTCGACAAAAAAAAGATGAACTCATATTTTAGCCATGGTCGATAATAAATTTATATTATATTATTTTGGTCGGTACTAATATTATAATCATATACCTACAATATAAATTGTATTATTACCTCTAAATTTTGCATTTCGGAACATAACTCGAGCATGCGTAGCGTTCCGGTTGTATTCAAGTTTATAGCCTCGGACAGTGACGCGTCCAAGTTCAACGTAGCTGCTCCGTGAAAAACAATCGACACTTCCGATATCAGCCTTTCCTTCATCTCCTGTGTGATGCCTAGCCCGTCCATACCCACATCGCCGCATACCACTTGCAACTTGGACAACAGCGATTTGTTTGTTTTCCTAATGGAATCAAACAACTATCACCGAAATATTGTAATCTCGTTGAATATTAAGGTATAATATACGCCTATTACATAATGGATGACATTCTCACCGGCGCTTTTATGATTTCTTGGTATCGCAAAAGAGCAGACTTGCCTCTTTTCGATCTTATCAACACAAAAATGTTCTTTATTCCAGGACAACTGTACAACAGTTTCCAGACAAGCACTTTTCCCATAAGACCCGTACTTCCAGTGACGAATACTGACCGGCCGTTAAAAAACTGAGGTACAACGCTTTTTTCCATCTTGGACTCGACCTATTTAATCAAACGGATAAAAACATAATATTAATATTATGCTCACACGTATACGTTTTTATCGTTTTACGTATTATACAGTTTATTATTATTATTATTTTATTAGTTTGATAAAGGCTTCAACAGCACAGTTAGCCTACATTGACCTAAGATTCAATCATTTATATATTATTCCCTATACATTTACTAAAATCATATTTATTTGAATAATGTAAAATTAGTATCCTACTTAATCTAGATTTTAAATTTAATGCCGTAAATATAACAGTTGTATGATGTATAAGGGTACAAAAAATACTAATATAAATTTGCCATTATAATATCATTATTTAATTAACGTACACGAGATGTCGCTAATTTAGTGTTACACCGATAAATTAAAAGTACATGCATAAATTAAACTGTTATTTTCGAGTTAGTCAAATTATAATTAAATTACTAATTCAAATCTCAATAAACGAAATAGGTATATCATTATTTAAAACCTATTTGCATCATAAACGACGGACGTTATAAAATAATTGTATAAATATTTCAAACTAATTATACAGATTACATATTACGGTGTGATAACAGTAAATTACAATACAAAATCAATTGATGGTAATATTACTATAATGACAATAATAATATAAATATATGATATTATCATACATAGGTTTGTAGTTAATGACAGTACCGAGGTCAAAAATAAAAAACTGTCTATTACGGAATCGATCGACGATGACCGAAAGTTGAAAACTAGTTTGACTATTACGTTATACGCTATAAGCTACTATTTAAGTTATGTGGGATAACTATATTATTAAAGTTGTGTGGGATAACTATACTATTAAAGTTATGTGGGATAACTTATCATTGAAAATTGTTTTTATTTTTTGATTATATTATGAAAATAAAAATAATAATAACAACACAGTATTAAAATATGCACACGAGCGTCACGATTTCTTCGCTTGCATAATATTATTATTAAGTAACAGGTTATTACTAATATTATTTATAGTCTATGCAAAGACGGTGTTTATAATAATAAAATCTAAAAATAAATAATAAATTAAACCAATAATATTGTGACTTGGTGTGGTGCGGTGTTTGGCTTCAGTCACTGGTTCTGAAGTCAAGCATCAGCAGGTGTCACTAGTCCCCGGATGGGTGGCCACCCAAGTTTAAGTGACAAATCCTCGGCACACATACACGTGTTCTAACCAACCTTACCCTTTCTCAAAATAATAAATCTACTAAATATCCCAGGCTAATGACCTTAAATGTTGAGACCTCAGCTCAATAAAAAAACCAACAATTACAATGCATTGTATCTTGAATTATTTTCTCATCGAATACGATGTGTTTTACATAACTGTAAAATGGTAAGCTACGAACAACATGCGATAACTACAAATGTTTCTATATATGGAATAAGGAATAGATAGTAGACACTTCGAATATTGCATATATTATCGTTTGATAATGGTACATAATATTTATTATTGTGATGTGAAATAGTAAAAGTTTAATCATCAATGATGTACAGATTGTACACTACTACACTGTACGGTGTATTAAACGGTAAGGTTAGATAGGCCTCTTTGACCTCCTAAAGTAATAACATAATATTATTAAGTAACATTTTTACTGACTTTATATACTATATTAGGTTTATTACATAATATGTTCTATATTATTATTATGTTTACTGTTTTGGATATTTTAACGTTCGTCAATTTTATGTCATATGTCTTCAAAAATGATTTTAAAAAAAAGTTAATCTAGAGTTGCTTAAAAGCAATAATATAACAATTATTTATGTTTGAGTTATACACAAATACATTATACATAGTCTGCGATAACGTCTTATAAATGCAGTTTCCTTACAAAACGTGTAAAACCAAACATGGTTAGAAACTTTTGTACTACAAAATTATAAAGTGACACTCCGTCAATAACAATTTATAGAAATTGATATGGAGAAAAACAATCAATGATCGAGAAGAAAATTCTATTTCGAATAAATATACTTACATATTGTTTTTAAAATAACAATTTCTGAATTAAAAGAAAACAATAGAATTATAAACATGAAGCTTTACTCTGAAGTGTACTTTTTATTTGCTGTCATCCAAAAATCTTTTGTGAAATCAAAAATTGACCTGTTCGAGATATTATATTAGTGTTCAATTATTTCAAAACTAAGTGGACTGTGCAAAAGTACCTACTTATTGTACCGAAATTAAATTATTATGAAAAATGTGTACATTCAAGCAATACTTAACATGAGTACATGACATTCATACGTGGATAAATAAAGTAAAGATTTTCGATTTTGAAATTTGTAATTTATTGTACTTACAACATAATATAATATGAATACAAATATACAAGTATTATAACTAAGTATTATTATAGTATTATATAATTAGTATAATACAATAAACATATAAGGGATCAGTAAAAACATTTACCTACCTACTCATTATACAATTTTATCACTCTTATATTCATGACAATTTTGATTTAGTTAATAGAAGTAAGGAAGTTAAATAAAAAATTGTTTAAAAAATACAAAATAACGTTCACGTTTTCAAAACATTTAAATATTAGTCCATAAAATAAATACATAATACCTAGATATATTCTATACGAATATTTTATTTTTTTTACAATTGTTTTGTGAAAGTTAATTACTCGCGAGATGAAATTCTGGAACAACTAGATATTTAATGATTTTTATTTTTAGTGTATAGTTCTTGGAACTCGATTATTTTAGGCCGTAAATTAACTAACTTTTATTACGAACGTGATAAAACCTAAAAATTAACCAATGCCAATAAAACAAAATACATACATCGCAGCTTATTTTATACCTCAATACAGAGAGAGTGAGAGAAAGTGGGAGGACACTAGGGGCGAGGATTAATTCTTCGAATGAATAATAATACCTTATTAACTAATCTTTGGAATTAATTTTCAAGTACTTATCCAAAAATTAAACGTGAGGAATATTGTTTTATGAGTCTCGTTGTTCTTTGTATGTTTTAATTTATAGAATTCGCACATTTACTAATCACAAATGCACTAATGTATGTCACAATATTCAAATCTTACATGCAGATCCAAAAATGAAAATAATACTGCAAAAGTGCAAAAATAGCTCTCAAATATCTTACACTTTTTGTTATGTCTTTTAAATTATCCCCTCTCCCCAAAAAGAAAAAAGAAATAAAAAAATACATAATTGTCACGGTTCTTCTCACCTCGTAATCCTTATTTTTTATCTAAGGGCCGATTCATACGCGCCACTCTGACAACGGCGCGTACGAACGTAATCAATGTAAACTAAAAACGCGCTCGTACGATATGTCAAGTATGATACGTGTCCATGTGAAACAGACCTAAGACTCTGCATGGTAGTTTGGTTAATGAGGGGCATTTCCAAACCAAGTTGTTTTCAATATTAAGCCATATTCTATAAATACCCATCACTTATCACAACAAATTCGTATAAATTGTGTAAATGAGTTAAAGAGAAAAAAGGAATTCGCGTCTATCGTTTCTGTGTACACTGTACAAATACGAAGAAATAATTTCAATTCTACTCAGAGGTATGTATGATAATAATCGTTTTATAAATCTCGCACGGGATAAAATGCAACCATGTAAGACGTGCATTTTATGTATACGTTTGTTCGATACTCATATTACACAACTTACTGAAATCGTATTGGTATTATAAGACTTACAGTTTGAGTAGTAATCAGCGTCCCATCGGGTGGAAACCACATGCGTTGGCAGGTTTAAAGAATTTTAACTATAAGCGTCGGTTTTTGCACTTTATCTACCAGACTCGCGGTTTATGGTGAGATTAACGAAACGCAAAATAATATAATATGAACTTATACGCGTAAACTTCTCTAATGAAGATAAATTATGAACTTTAAGAGGTCTCACGGTAGTGCTGGTAAAAACGAAACTGGTTTGTATTTGTTTAGTTTGCAGCCGGAGAGTGTAATGAAAATCACCCGAAAGAACGTCGCAAAACTCGTTATACGATCGTTATAAAACCTTATTCCCGGTATTGGCACACCTATCTATTCGAGTGAAAACAATAATAATTAACATTTCACATTTAGATCTCGATCCTTACGCACTTGACGATTTGTTTATAAATATAAGGTATTTTAATACAAATTATATACTTAAATCGTCGATGTGCCCGATGTATTATTCTGCAACAGTCATAATTTACCATCATGATTTGGTTAAAATATTTTACAAATCATATTATCCAAGTCAGTTTTACAGTGATCTAGTAAAATTTAATATTAATTACTTAGTTAAAAACAAGTCGTTGCATTTTTACGGTGTTTCGAAATACCAATAAAAAAACACACCGTTGAATTCGTTGCATATGTTTTTAAAAGTAAACCGTTAATTGATACCAATTACCAAGTAAAATAAATTGGATCTGAATAATAATAAGTACCTAGCCAATAGGTACATGCTAACTTTTAACGAATAAATAAAATATACACTTACGTGAAAAAACAACTAAGAACGTTTTAATAATTTATTGAATTACAATAATAATTATTAACTATTTCATGGAAGTAAAAATAAATACTACTCACTACTCGTTAGTATTTTAATATAGGTACCAATATTATATAGTTATATTTATTTAAGAAAAACGTTTTGGTATACAATATTTAAGTATCGTACATTCGTACAGTTCAAACATCTTTTTGTACAAAGGAAACAAAGTAGATAGAATATAAAATATAAATTTGATGTCATGTAACGCTAAATTGCATAGGCATAAAAACAAATTAAATGCCAGCATACTATTACTACCTATATATAGGGATGCCGCCCCGCTCGACGGCATCCCCTCGAGCTATTTTCAGGCTATTAATTCTACGTTGGTAATATTCATCGATTAGGCCAATTAATTACTGTACCTTTTTGTACAGATTGTAAAAAATGAAAATATCTAAATAATCTATAACCTAACTTACTATATACTCCAGCTGCAGCATTTTATGTCGGTATCTAGGTAGGTATGGTTTTTTTTTTCAAAAACTGGCCGGCAAAACTTGAGTTTATATGGTTTTTAATTTCAAAAGTGTCGAAGACGTGTTTCGTCCATAGACCTATTCATATAAGGATTGCCATTTTTCCACCTCATCAGTCTATCGTGTATAATATGGTCATCAAAATTGTATATTATAGAGGTGTCCATTGTGCATATACCATATAGGTATACTTTGTTCTATACTAAACAAGAATTGTGTACAACAACACGTCTTATTTCGTGTCGTGAGAGGGCGTTATAACTAAATGGTTATAATAACTGATAGCCAATTTACCTCATGGATGAGCTGTTGTCAATTCTTGCAACTTGGTTATTACATGATGCCAAAAAATGAATGTCCAATCACAGTGCGATTTGATCAACACGACACGACATAAATGTGAATGCGCCTTAACGAACGGCGTGCAAATACGTTGTGGTGATGTAGTCTGTCATGACTAGTATAGAGTATGGACTATAGAGTGGCCATTTTAAGAAAATAAAAAACGGAACAGCTGTTATTCCCCGTCTTCCCACCCCCGGAAAAAAATTTTCATTGGCCCTCGATCCTAGTTCCAAGAAAACTGTTATCTGTTATTTATAACTGAAGCAGAGTTTAAAATACACCGTGCACAGTGTTTTGTTATCATACACGTAACATTTTGGAAGTAGACGTTTTGTGGTGTCTTGGTTACTAATGGTAATTAGAAGTACAATTGTATTACCACACGGTATAAAGTTGAATCAAATTCAACTTTGTGTTATCATTGGTAGACTCGGCATACCATGAATAAAAACCAGGTTATACCTGCTATCAAACACGTGGTTCAGCCAATCAAGATATCTATACAAATGCACGGAACACGGTTCACGGTGTATTGGAAACTCGGCTTTGACTAGAATCTAGTATATCTAAGGAGATGATGATAGTAAGGGACAGTCGTGGAAGAAATATGTCTATGCGTTTTTATTTATCTATTATTTATTGTGGTTTTAGTAATAATTTATTGTGGTTTTAGTAATAATGAGAACTAGGTAATGATTATTTCATGGAGTAAATAAAAATATTAAAGAACTCCAAGATTTTCAAGAAAGAATTTGGAGTGTATTGGTACTTATCGGGTCAATTTTGATCGTTCAAGAAATTACACGTGCAATATACAAGCGATACGTACCGACCCGTATCGGACTCGGACTCCGATACTAGGTGGTACGTAACTATTCCGTATCGATACGTATCGAATTTTTCTTCTTGAAAATCTTTCTGCTTCCATTTTGCCCACCATCTTTCTCTATTAATATCGGTCCCGATTTTCTTTCTCTGAGCGCAGTCTATATATTAATAGGTCTATGCGGTTTAATCATTAAATCCCGTTCATATTCCCCTATAAATAAAATTGTGTCTACGTTTGACAGTAAAAAAAAAAATTATTTGGTTATTGAAAAATATTTTATCGACATCAAACATACTGCAATCAAATAAAATATAGTAAGTTAAAATCACGTCCATCAATTATGATATATAATTTTATATATTATATTTATTTATTCAATAAAATACAAATATTTGAAATATTGTTTCTATCAATTCTATCATAATATTATGTTTAGCTATCTACTGTATACGTCTTGTAATATTATTGTTATTAATATAATTAAAGTGCACATCGGACATCTATTTGGAAAGCTCAATGCTCAAAACACATGTAACGAATGTCCAATTATTACTTATTGGTACAACATAATATTATTAAAATATTTCTTGGGTATAACTAAACTCGAGTTGTTAGTAAAAAGTTAGAAGATATCATACTGTACTTTCCGTTACCGTTCGCATGGAGTACCTATAGTTGATTGATGGTCTACAATAATAATAATAAAAAAATGAAACACTTTCGCCTGGAGATAAGCTACTCTATTCCACTTATTGCATAAGATTTTAGGGCTATGTGGCGATTTATAATTATATAACTGTACTGCAGTATAAAATAATAGTATTATTAAAACGCCGAAATTAATCAATACACGGGAAAACATAATAATAAGTTATATAATAAAATAAAAACTGCACATTTAAAATAACAAAGTACAATTATTAGCGTATATAATTATGAATAATTTAAATTAATCAATATTACAGACGAGGTATTAGATTTAATTATAATAATTAATAATACCTTGTACGTTGTATGTTAATATTGGTAAACACGATTTTATTAATACATTTTCAATTTAGGTGTGATACAATACATAATGTTATTATAGTGGATTTTAGTTCTGTCATTTCCAAGAATTTATCGAATATGCAAATTGCTAAGAAATGTAATGCGAAGAGAAAAATGCACTACGTTTAATTTTCGTACAGGCGTAGGGTAGATATACCTAATAGTATATATGATAATATGTTTTTTATTAAAAATTTATAAAGCATAAAAACTGATCATTTTAAAAAATATTATAAAACGTATCTGTAGGTACCTAGCTATCTATAAAACGTATTTCACACAAATAAACTTAACGTTGAAATAATATGCTCGCAAGTGTCTCAGATAATTCGTTATATAAAGATATATATAGGTATTTACTGTATAATATATTTGTAACGACAAACTTCAACACTTCAGGGTATTTGTATTTTGATGACTGACAAATGTTAGTCGATAAGTTTATCAGAAACGTATTCCAAGAAGGAATCGGATGTTGGCTATGTCACTTTACACTATCTGGACTTGAAGTCCTATGTACCTACTCGTAACTTAAAGTACCTGGAGACTGTAATTATTGATAACTCTATTCGTCTATTCTGAAGGGCTATGACTTGAGTTCTCTTGTATCTACCATTACACTATAGTGCTGATGTTTACAGAACGATAAACGAAATATAATGTTTAACTATATCATAAATAACTATTAAGCATAATAATTAATTTATAAATATTACAACTTTCACCTAAATGGTAATCCTAAGCTTGTCTCCTTGATTGGAGGAGTCACTCGAGACGGTGAACTTGACTACTAAGAGTAATTAAATAAATATTAAAAGCAAAAAAAAGAAATTCATATTTTTCCAGTGGCGGTTCGATTATTAACTGTCATTAAAACATAAGAATGTAAGATTAACATTTTACCTGAGATGATTATCATGGCATGTCTCCCTACATATTAAAATCCTCTCTTAATGTATGCTGACTTCTATTGAAATATGCCGTATAACAAAAACTGGATTTGCAGCTATAGTAATGACTACCCTATATATATATGATTTTAATTTGTTTTTAATGAATTCGGAAATTGATGTGTGTGATAATTCTGTTAGTGTGTAGTTTGTACAAAAACTACTACTAATATATGCATTGTGATATCGTAGAGTAATATTGAACATTTGAAACAGTTTTCATTGAACTTATTTTAAAATCCATTATTTTTACTGCCCATATAGTTATAGTACAGTAATATACATTTGACAATGTTTTAGTTAAACAGTTTATTCCATTTGCAAATTATTGATAAATTCAATCCCGTGAAAATCTAAATAGGATTAATTTAAATGCTTGAACAAACATTACAAATGAGTGTTGTTTTTAATTATAGTCTATAATAATATATACCTAGTGGCAAAAGCCATTTAAAATTGATATTTAATAAGTAAACCATATTTCTAATTAAAATAGATTATAAAACAGAATTATATTTGTTAGCCATGATTATAACAATATTATTATAACATGGATAATTTATGAATGTACAATGTTGCAGGTTAAAGAAATCATTGAACCGAATAATACAATAATTTAAGAGTTAAAAGTATTGAATAGCTTTGTTTAAAAGTTACATGTTTTAATAGGATTATTAAAAGTACAGTATGTATTACTATTTATTTTTGGTGTTTCTTTTTTAATCTAGTTGTAAAGTGTACTTACAGTTGAATTTGAGTACAATAATCATTATAAATGTGAAACAAAACAAAAATTGAACTCTTGTTGATATATAAATAATATTGCTCAAATGAATGCACATAGTATATTATATAGGTACGTATCTATATGTAATAATATTACGTATATTGCATCACCAATATATATCATGATCAAAAAATCTTCTTATAAACTATTGAATTATATGAATTATTTATTAAGTTGGAAGGGTCATATAAAAAAAATACGTTTTCTCCGAGAATGTGCAATTTGAAATTTTCCGCTACAGACAATATTATTACAACGGTACATAGCTTTGAGCGTTAAAATGGGGTTGATATTTTTTTTAAATTTGTTACGGGCTGGAGTAAAAATCCATTAAAAAGATAAGTGTAAAAAGTTCATACTACGACGGGACTAAAAACGAGGATACTATAAAGAGGATAACAAGTGAAATGACAAGTGCAACGACTGCCGGCCAATAGAAAGCACTGTGTATACTACACCACTCCAATATGTTGGAAGCAGCCACAACGTCGAAATAACAAGCACAGGTGACAACTCAACTTAGTTAACAATAGGAAAATACAATGGAAGAAACGAAATATAATAATATTTTAATGTAGCCCAATGAACGGATTTGTTCTCTTCATATATACCGCCAAATAAGTTACGTAACTAATTATTGTTATGAAACAATAAAATAATGATTTTAATTTGATATTATTATTTATGATACTCTATATCTATATATAGTTATTATATTATAAAATGTGAAATGAGTTTTTTACCAATGGCTAACCTCAGAAACTACTAGGCCGATTTCAATAAAAGTTATAACCATGTAGATTCCCAGAGACTCTGAGAATGTTTTAAGCTTCTTTTTCAACCCTTATATGGGGTGGCTTATTTCGTTTTAGCTTACGAAAATCGAATAATCTTTTGTTTACATATATATATATATATATATATATATATATAAAGGGTTGCCGTTGGTTACAGAAATAAAAAAGAATGTATGCGTTGGACTAGCCGACCCATGCGTTGATATATGGGATTTTTTTTCAATAAAATAAATTAATACTTTATTGATTGTTTGTTTGTTATTCAATTAATGAACAACAAAATAGGGTATGTCACTATGTTTATAACTTATAGACTCAAAAAACTAATCTATCAATCTCGACGAAAGTTTCAGAAATATATCAGGTGAATTTTGAGTGTAAATATAGAACCACGTTCGAAAAATATACCAAGTGGTATACTGCTACATCCAATCCGCCATAAGCGAATTGCCCATCACGGCTGAATTAGTTCACAAGGCAATAGGTCCGCCGATGCCGATTCACACGTGAACTGAGGTACGTTTAAATCTAAGTACCTACACCGATGTAATGCCGTATTTTATGTCTGTACGTTTTTGTTCCCCCCGAGCGAAGTCTGTCGGGTATTCAGCATGTATAATAATATATAATTTGGTTCTAAATGGTATCGACAAACAATAATTTATAATTAGCCAAAACAACATGGGGCGTTACGTAGTACAAAATATCGACTCTATAGTCTATATTCGAAATTTCCACTCGAATGCACACAGCTTTATGTTTGAGAAAATAACAATGTTATGCAAACGTGCACCACGTCGAGTGTCTCACAGCTATTGAAGATTTTAATAATTTTAATTACCTACCTAGCTGTTGCAGGTATTCCGACAAATATATTATACCTATTTATATTATATTACTATGCTATGTGCGTAGTGTAAATTACATCAATTGGCGAGGACAAGTAACAAATAATTATCGAAAAAGAAAAATCATAACAGTCAACCAATGCTGAAAAAACCAATATGATTTCTCTAATTTATAAAAAAAAAAGTAACCATTCAACTTTATGACTGATTCTTTTATAAACGTAAACTAATATATTAGTAGTTAGTACACACTATAGTGTACATAAAAACTTCGACGATGTTTTTATAATTTCAAGTATAATCCACTTGGATAAAACAATATTAAGTTTTAAAAAAGTCTGAATATACATGTTTAATAGGTACACTGATATATTATTACACCTGTTATATAGCTAAAAGGATATATTAGGATTAACTTCAGTTTGTTGCTTAATTATAAATTTTTTTATACAAATAATCATTTTATAAGGTATTTGAATCGATGAATTTCAAAGAAACGACTGTATAAATAATTTGATTAAAGGGCAAAATTACATTTTGCAATGTTAGTCATAGTTGATTTCATATTAATATTAATGCACCTGTAGAATGACCCAAAATTCGGTTATCTCAAAATCGTCTTCAATTTTTACAATTTAAGTATCAAAATAACTACAATTAACTTTTTAAAATGATTATCATTAAATATGAGCACACGTTATTTTATGAAATGTACTCATCAACCTTGATCTTAAAAATTGTAATGTAATTATTAATATACCCATTGAATGACCCAAAAAATATGGTTACATAAAAACATTGTATGAAATTTTAACTGAACCTATAAGTATCCAAATTAACTGTTTAAATTGAATATCATTAAATACAAGCACTTGTTATTTTACGATATGTATTCAACCTTGATCTTAAAAACTGTAATGTAATTTTCTTAATGATCTCTTCTATAGAGCTTAGATAAAATCTTAAGTACCTGGCGTCTGGCGCTGCAGAAAAAAGTTATGTAATTTATAATTAATATACATATTTCGCACATGAATCCGTGTTATAAAAATAAAACTTAATCTTTGATGGTGATCGGGTATGGATATAACTTATACCCAACCGTTTAATTAAATTAATATAATAAACAATTCTAGATTACATCAAAACCGAACAATATAATTATAAATATTAATAAATTCAAAATTGTATACCTGAAAATAATAGTTTATACAATTTCAATACCAATTTGCTGTGTTGGGAACGAGGAGTAATAATTCGAGCAATTGAGGTGCGATATTCTAGAGTTTATTGAAAAAAATATTATTTTCAAGATCTAAGACGTATTAAAAATGATTTGTAGCAGAGATGGCGAAAAAAAAATTATTAATTAATCTAAATTAATCACCGGAAGACTTCCAGTACCATAATATATTTATATTAATCGTTCTAACAAACGAATAAATCGGAAAAATAATTACAAGTCACCTTTTCGTTAGGTACATGTAATACATACCTATACAATATTATGCTCAACAAACGGGTTTAAAAGCGGATGTGGTGCACTCAACTTGTATACAGAGTCTTATTGGAATTTCGGATTCTCGTTTTTCTATCGACATCGGCATATAATATACTTTCACTCGGCTAAGTCTCAACTCTGTATTATTGTGTGCAGGTATCTACATCATATTATGCATATGTGATAAGTTTTTCTTTTATAAAATATAATAATTATCATAGCGTATCCGTTTACACGATGATGCACTGTGTATAATATCATACACATACCTATCTGTCATTCCTATCGGTGTATTAAGGTGTTTATAATAAGAACACGAATTAGGCACCTTATTATTATTTAATTAGAGCACATTTACTCTCGTCTAAAATTATTCTCACCACTCATAACTATTGGTCACGAATTAAAACGCAGTTCAGTTAATTAATAGGTATAGGATATTCAATCAAGTCGAAAATAAATAAACACTATAAGTGTTATTTTGATTTAAACGAAATTATTATGTATACAGCGTTTGTGGGTAGGAGCTGATATGCGACTACCGACAAATTACAAAAACTAATCTGAATATTTTTTTATATTCACGCAAATAGTCTTTATGGTTTTATACGACACGCCCACGTACACGCCAAAATTAATTTTGGTTTTATAAGTACATACGTGTTCAGTACAATAAAAATTATAAGAATAAATAAAATCTGTATGATACAAAAAATAACACTAAAATAGGTACCTAGTGAATTGTGATAAATTAATAACTCTCGTATTTTTGGTAATTATTTGTCTGAAATAACTGTATCATAGATAGGCTGAGTTTCATAGCAACTAACACTACCTACTTTTGTATATAATAACAGTTTGATTGTAAGTAAAAATTAAAAACGACGTAAACAATGTCGCGCAAATGACTTTATTTTTAAAATTAAGTATGAACCTAGGAACATTTTTTTTTTTTAAATTAACTTTTCCCAATCGGTTTATAACAATATAATACGAGTACCTACAGTTCCACATGCCGTGGGTCAACTTATCCATTATTGTGGCATAAGACTGTTATGGTTTCATAATTTCCACGGTAGATGATTCAAATATGATTTGTAAAAAATAGTTTAATTGCAATTGTTACTTAGATAACAATATGATATAAAAACAAATTTTTTATTTCGTGTGTGTGTATGAAATACATTCTGCACTATAATATTTCGTCTAATCTGATACTCCAACTACAGTGATTTCACTAAAGAAAAACACAGTTTTTGTTATCTCGCAGTTTTATCCGTCAGACCGTCAATGCAATAAAATAGTCTCATTTAACTTCGTCTTCCTTTTTTTTTAAATATAATGTTAAACAATTGAACTATAAAAACTGTGTGATGTTAAAAATATCTAACAAAAAAAAATGTATGGAACAAACGATATCTGATTTAAACTGAATTTATAAAACTCTTATATGAATATAACATAAAATAATTGAAAAACTATTTAAGTGAGCAATAATAAATTGTTTTCTAGAACACTTTGAGCAAACGCCAAAATGTATTGTATTCGTTTAAAATATTATTTAAAAACAAATTATAAATGAAAACTCAATACAGGAACAAACGATTTAATAAGTAGGTAATTAATATTTTGATTATATATATATATCAATACCAAGCGTCGGGTTCTATTATTATACAAGGTGATTTTATTAGAGGTAGACACTAATTGTATCGACAAGTATTAACGTTTTTGTTCAACATGATTTGACATCAAAAAAAATTAAAATACAATGTTTTTGGAAATAAAACATTTTTCTTTTTAATGTTCACTATTTTTTTAAATTATAATTTTTAAGTTTTTACTTTTTTCAATGCACCGTCTTTTTAATTTTATATTCCAAAGCAGAATATTTGTCTGAGAATTTCCATATACCTATAAAAATCGAATTTCGAGTCTGCAGTTAATGATAGTAAGTTGTTTGTTGAGTAAGTGAGTTGAGTAGAATTGCAGACCGATGAATATTCTGCTTTGGAATGTAAAATTAAGAATGTATATTGTAATTTTAAAATTAAAAACCTTAAAAAATAAAAACTATACATAAAAGTTCAATTATTAAATTATTTTTCAAAATAATGGAGTTAAAAACATTTAAACATATGATAATTTCAAAAACGTTAATCATTTGTGATTTATTATGAGCTTGTTCACATCTAAAATCATCACCTTTATACAATATAAGTACCTATACGCGTAGTTGTCACTTGTGTATGCTGCGAAAATTTACAGTAAAAGAATAATAATGCTCACACCTTAAGGTTCGGCGAACATTATATATAATATAATAATACTATAATACGTGCAAAAGCCGCTGGGGATCGAAAGTCGCCGTCTTATCCAAAGCCCATTACGTGCTCGTAATTCGGTCAAGAACAATGTCTTCCGGTACATTGGGTCTAAGGGATCCGCTCGACCCATTAAGCTTTCGCCCCATCCCGACGGATGCTGCTGATTATTTTCAAACTGTTGCTCGTGAGCAAAAACACACAGCGTGCTACAACATCGTTATTTTTATCACGTAAAGCAAGTACCTGGTCAAAGGAGGAGTAACTTGTTTTTATTCGCGTGGTTTTCTTCCATTTCATTTTATAAGACTCGGCAAGTCGATTATAAAGCCAACTACTGGATAGTAGTTGTAGTTATATAATACTTTCGATTTACTCGGAAAACTATCGTCGATAGATTTACCAAACTTGTGCGGTTAATTTATTTTTAATTATGTTCAGTATTTCAGTGGATATATATGGTTATGCGATAACAATTTATTGGCACACTGTATTATATTATGGATATTTAAGAATTTACCAAGTATATAGGTGTAAGTATATAATATATAGTATAGTGTTATTATAAAAACAGAAAATTTTATAATTTTAATATTTTCAAGGTGAAATTAATACATTTTTAGTAATTTAAACTTATATGCTTGTACAATTGTATCTTAAAACATTATATTGAACAACTTTTAAACAAGTTGACTTGTATAATTAAAATGTCCAAGTCTTCTAAAATTGTAAAATATTTCAAAAATATTCGTATAACATTTATACTTAAAAGTTAAATTGTTGAATTTTTGAATACCTAGTCTATATATTTAGAAAATTATAAAATACTTTTAACTTTGTGCAATTCTAAAATAAATATACAGTAAGTATACATTTTATTTTCCTAACTAATTATTAAATTGAACTAGTTCAAAAAAGTTAGTTTTATGTTAGCACTTTTATGTTTTTAGTATCTTCACTTAATAAATCACGAATTAATTAAAATTTAATCCTAGTTAAGGTAAGGTAACATTTTTTATACAATACAAAATACTTAATTAAAATAATATACTGTCATTTCACAAAATCAATTAAAATATTTACTGACGACGCTTATTATTATAAAAATTATCTTATCATCAACTTCTAGAGGGTTTCTGAGGTAAAACGGATCTAATTTGTACTTGGAGGGGATTAGGTTATGCTAGGTTAGGTAAAAACTAAAAATTTCCCAGTATTTTTTTTTAATAATCGAGAAAACCCCAAAAACAAGTAGGTATGACATTTTTATTAAATTTTTATAATAATTGTTTGGTAACCATGGACCATGGTATACTCGACACTTACTGTATACATAAAAGCGGTTACATATACTCACTTGCTTTAGTTATAATGTTATATAAAAAAATGTAATCGTAGGTAGGAACTTGAAACTTTTAGAGTGCGGTTATTATATTTACTTGACAGTTGACACTATTCAACATTTTCAGATTAATTTTACACAACTAATAAATTGACACCGGTCAACACACGTATTATGGTGTTTATTTCTAAGTTCATAAAAGCTAGTAATATTATATTAAATGATATTATCGTTATAAATTACTGTACCTATAACATATTATTATGCATTTTGATTTGACAAATATTATTTATATATTAAAATTTGGTACGTTGGTGTTGTGTAGTGAAATGTTTTTAGCCAAGTTAAAACCTATAAATTGAATTTGACTAACCTTAGTATAAACTGGTTTTCTTACAATTTATTACACAGGTGTTCATTTCATTTTCACCATTTTCTGATTACAAATATTGACGACTTCCGAAAATAGAAAGATTAAAGTACCATATGTGTTTAACATTGTTCAAAGATTGGGAAAATATTATGCCAATGTATATAATTATTTCACTCTAGATTTAAAAGATAAGAAAACAGAACATGCCTGTCGCATGACGAACGATATGTTGACTAAATAATATTATTGTTGTTTTATATAATTATATAAGAAAAAGTAAATCAAAATTGACTTTACTTTATAACAATTTATTAGAACTGAATAAATGTATGAGATTTAATAGAAATATATTACTTTTGTTTTACCATGTGTAAGGCTTGTATTAACAAATAAGTAAAAAAGTATGTATTTATCATTATTATTACTATAGAGTATAGACATAATATTATATTTTAATTAATTTTTTTTTATTTGAAACTTTATGTTCTACATAAATTTTATCAATATTAAAATGCCTTAGGCATGAAATCTTTTTTCATTTCTCTCAAGTTTTAATCGTACTTGGTCGCTTTCGAGCACATACCGCAAAGCGTCATTGAATGTATACCAAAAAAGAATTGTTTCGCTGAATGTTGAGACGCTATTTATTACGAAATATAACAGAAAACCAAAGAAAAATAAATAATTTCCATGTTATACTTATTTTTCCTATACATAAATATCGTAATGCGAATATATGTATTATAATACAATATACTACATAATATATATATATATGTATAAAATATATGTATGTAAATAATAATAGGCGCACGAAAAATAAGTCAGGAAATTATTATTTAGTATTATACACCGTGCATATATAATATTATAACGTAAAAATATATTTGGAATTTTGAAATTTTGTTAAAATAAAATATATTTTGTTAGAAATTCCTTTTTTTCTTGTATTTATTTATATATTTATGGTAAGCAGAATGTTAATCTAGCAAGCTAAATTCATCCAAATGTTTTTGTACTATTTATTGTAAAAATAAAATATTTAACACCAACCTGATTAAAATCCACAAAGTTCGTCATCGAGTATAGGTTATCTTAGAGAATACGTTTTGTTTACAGAGCTAGGTTCACTGTGACTCGTGTGCGGAATTCTGAATATATTCAAAGAATATACGGCCGATGTAGGGAGAAAGTTAACGATCCGGTCGGATGCTTGTTCTGGGTCTCCCCCACTCATATGCGCTCGATTTGATTTCATAATAATAATTCCATGTTATTATTATTTCATAAATATAATCACACGTATCATCGTTATGATGAATTTGTTTGCATTGAGTAATTTTGTCAAAAGTGGGGTCATCGCGTATAAAGGAAGGTGGTATATCACTGCCACCCTATAATAACAATTATCGTGAAACTTTCGGCCTATACTTATCCATTTAATGGTTTCTTAAAATAGAAAAAGAATCACTTATTTTGTTCAGTAGAAAGTCGTTTTGTCTATGTTTAGTGTGCATCTTCTTGATTGCTACATGCATGGCTTGCACAAACGCAAAAGCATAAATAGAATATACCACGACAAGAGACTTGGATAGTACCTAACGGTTTTGAAAATTGCCAGTGGCCTGTAATAGATTATCTACGTATTATATATCTACTGGTTAAACTGTCTTGTTCCGTATTCCATAATGAATGTCGATTCATTAGAATATGATATGTCTAAATCTTACATAAAAATATAATCAAGGATAGATATTATAACGTATTTTAATGTTTATTATTAGGAAGGTACTAATGTATGACATAATATTATGCATACACAACTAATAACAACAGTACCGAAGCTGTGATATTATTGTAGTGTTCTGAACTTCCGATCATCAATAAATGCATATTATACAGATTAATTCATTATACGTATTATATTCATATTTATTCCTGATTGAGAATATCATCTACCATTAATGGATTAAAAATATTATGTAGTTATTTCAAATGCATGACTTTCTAATCCATCGATTTATAATTATGTACATGGCATTATTCGTTTTATCTACAGTTGATGAATTTGTTTTATGAAGAAATGTTAAATATTACTGACGATTGAATGAAAAAAATACATCATCTGTTATTTTGTTTAATCGTCAATATAGTTAACCTCCTGGCGTTTCAATTGTATAAATTGCCGATGTAATGTGACTACCATTGTTCCTCATAGTATTACACCCTGCTTGTGGCTTATTGTTTTCATTTTGAACAGTAAAATAACAATTATAACCATATAGTAGGTACCTACATATTTAGTATTGATAGTTTTTGAGTTTCTAATATAAAAATTATAAATCTTTGTCAAAAACTGTACGATATTAATTAAATACTAAAAGTAACTAATTGTTTCTGCTAATAGATTTACAATAGTTTATTAATGATATTAATTATTTATATTGAATATAATATCACAAAGTATAATATGCTATAGCCTATAAGTAATAACTTATAATTACAAAGTATATGTAAATATATCAGTATCTGCAAGAGCAAGATATAATGGGAAATTAAACCAAAAATGTGTTTCAAATATAATCATATTTTATGCAAACTAGTTTTATTAAGTTCAGGTAAAAACTAAGTCAAGTACATTTTGCGCAAGGAATTATAAACTTGTAAAAATATACTCTTAACAGGTTATTAAATATTAAATAAATATTTATGTTCATATAACTTATCTTATCGTGGTAAACCTATTGATAATGATACAAATATTTTCTAGCTATACCCGCTATTAACGACTAGGTATAAGATTTTTGCCTACGTTTAGTTAAAGTTACTCGACGTATAAGATAAAATATTGAGAAAAGTATAAGTAGCGTGTTACAACTTACAACATCCAACACATAATATGCACAAGTAAAATATGTAACCACACACGCAGAATAATACACTTGCATCGCAACTACACACATACATGCACATATCATTAAAACTTACGCATTTTATAACGCGTTAGGTACCTACGTATTGTATTATGTAAGTGTGTATGTGTGTGTGTGAAAACACAAGTGTAATTTAGTACAAAAGAACAAAAAACAATTTTCATTCTCCTTCCTGTTCGAATACTTCATTCACAATGATATACAAAACGTAATATTTCTGCTTGTATATTATATATTATTTTGAGTACGCCATCGTCCGTATAATAACTATTCGTTTTAAATTTTTTAAAGTATAATATTTTAAGCTTGTTTCTGCAGATATAAGAGTAATTTGAATAATTAAAATTGAAACGTTTTAGTTAGGTATGTATGTATATGACAATAATTGTCAATGATTAACAATTACATTGTTATGTTATTTTTTAAAATAATTACTATTAAAATGTTCAAATTTTACACACATGGTATTTTTATATTTATAATTTATATAATATAACTTGTGTTATTACATATTATTATGAGTTATGACGGTCGTTCGAATATTACATTACAAGAATTTAAATAACGCTATAGCAACGTAAGTAGGTGTTCTGACAAATAACCCACTTAAAATAATTAGGTATATCCAACACATAAAAACATATTTTTTTTATATTTATATCTATATGATCTTATGATAAAAAAGCCAATAAAATAAATAATATGGATGTAATAAATTTATGTAAATACTAAATACCAAATATCTATGAAAGTTATAAAATTATGAATTAGATCAAAAATTAGATTAACAAGTACCTAATAATAAATTATCATAGAAGTGCTAATCTTATATTCGTCTTATAACACGTCATGTACGACAATTAAATGGCTATATCGCAAGATCATATAAAACCATTACAATCATTACATACAAAAAAGATGACGAGTTGACCTCGCTGTCATCGAAAAATTATAAAGATTTATCGAATGCGTTTTTTAGACTTATACGCGGGAACATTATAATTAATCATTTCTCTATTATGAAATTTGTGTTAAATTTATTGTCTATAGGTACAGATATTTTGCATGAAACTTTACTGAAAAATATTATAGAGCCTAACAACGCTGCTGTCGTAAAAATAAATCCTGCTGTCCACTTAATATTAAACAATTTGAACCTTTTACTGATAATGAGAACATGAACTATTTCATAAAACAAAAAAAAATACTGGGATGTAATTATAATAATTAATAATTAAGTGGGTAGGTCGTAAAAAATGCTGTAAATCTATATAGTTTACTCTGTTTACGGCACCATGTATACTTCTTATAGGCTATAGCTATTGCCTATTACAGGCTGTAGCTTATAATTCTGTTTCTGTACCGCGATATGCCAAAAATGTCTATGAACGTTTATTTATTGAATCCAAATTTCAAAAAAACATTGATTTAATATAATTATAAGTCATAATCTCGATTATAACTTATAATTTTACATCGATATTTTGACCAAACTGTAAAATAACATAATATTCTAATGCAATGAATTGTGATATTGTAAAAATATGAAATTACAATACATTTATGAATTAAAACTCAAAAGAGCAGTTGGCAGTGAAATAAAAATATTATTACAACTATTATAATATTGTTGTCTATGGAAATTCATAATATAATGGATGTCTTCATCAAAGTACCTATATTACAAATAATTTATGTAAATATCAAATAATAATTATCATTAGTCAATTGATGTAACACCGTAACAGACTGTGCATGGTTAATTAAATAATTAAACTAAACAAACAAATTTACTAAGTAACTATATAATATTAAATTGTGATGAAAAAAATGTGTTTGTCTCAAGTACTCGAGTGGAAAGTTATGAACTTCTTACGCAGTTAAAAAAAGGAAATGTCCAGTTTTAAGAAAATCTAAATATTATTAAATATTATATTTTTCTTATCAGCCAAACTACAATTTTAAGTATCAAATATTTAAAATATTAATACATTATAATTAAAAATTATAATTTTTTGATTTCCATTAATTAGTTTTCAGTTGGCTATTTGGTATACTACAGTTATTATGTATTAATTTGTTTCACAGATCACTCGTTAGAATTCGTTTTTTTTTACTATTGCTAAGCAAATCACAGACTACTATAATAAACAGTAAACACAAACACAATATAGAAACTATAATATGTAATAATATCCAAGAACGGATCCAGCCCCCCCCCCCCCCCCAACAACAGACATATTATTTCCCAATTGTTTTTAATAATTCTGCAGATCCTGATATTACTATATTTCAAATTACATGTATGTCTGATAACATAAATATATAATATATTATTATACGTATCATTCTGGGGTGCACAAACTAAGATATTACCTACTATCTTAGTTTATGGTGGACAGTAATTCCAATATTGTAATTTTAGATTAACAGCAAATTGTGCCCCCCCTCCCCCAGATCTTTTCACTGGATTTGTGCCTGAGAATAATAATATAACGATTCTATAACAATTAATAAATAAATAAATGAGTAGGTAATAGGTATTAACAAAATAGGTATTCATACAAAAGTTACGACACATCGTTACAGACAAATACCTATTACAGTCAATCGTTACAATATTGTCTTTATAGTAGGTAAATATACCTACATGCGAAATGAAGTACCACTTCAACAAAATATAATCACATTTTGACCATTCTGATGAACAAACTATACTATGTATTATTAAAATATTTCATTTGAAATTAAACAAAAATTAAAATTCAACTTATTTTGTTCATTCTTTATTTTTAATTTGAAGGCCATACATATAATATTATATAATTTAATTTCTGAAATAATCAAAACATTATTACCTATATATGTATTTTAAATGTTTCATCACAAACTACCAACAAATATAAATTATAAGAACTAAGTTAAATGTCAACAACGGACAAGATTACGGCTATTCTGTGTAAGTATTACATTAAATAAAAAAAGCACTTTGATACAAAATGTAGTCGTATATAATATGTACCTAGCGGCTAGCTACTATAGCGAATTTATGTAAATAACTCAAATCGAACAAAAAGTCTACTAGTACAAGTGACAACAAGTCGTCGTGAAATAATAAAATAAAACCATACTGGGTTTCTAGTCCCTCATGAAATATAAATTAACTATCGCCGTGAGCTTATGAGACTATGTTATTTTGAAAATATAATTGGTAAAACATTTGGTAAAAAAATACTTATGAAATACAATGAATATATATAAATATAATGAAATACATTTAGGTACCGAAATAATCGAGGAAATAATAATGGGTAATTAGGAGTAGGTGTACATCAAATATGACTAAAGCATTAGACAGCATTATGGCATAAGTTACTTATTGCACTCTTCAGCAATCATCAGATTCATCAATAATCACCTAGCTAATTTTGTTAATGTACCTATTACAGTAAAACAATAAATCGTACCCTGTACGGTTGGAATTATAGAAAAAAGACGTAGGTAGGTAGGTACGGTTTATTTTACTTTTTAGTTTTTAACAATCATTATGTTTAATTGCATAACACACAGTTTTTTAATTTTTTACCTTCTCATTTTTGAGATAAGATTCAACATAAAACAAATGTAATCGTCAAATAGCATGTCTAATATAGACACATTAAGTGAAATGTATGAACAATGAACATAGGCATAGTAATTATTATAATGCAAGTTTCCGTTAGTACTTGGTAAAATAAAAAATTAATAGGTATAAAAAAAAACGGTATCAAAATATTTGCATATACCTTGTACCTATGTATAATAAATTATTGTACACTACATTAGTCACTGGACAATGGACATTATGCCTATTTCTTTTTAGTAGTAAATACCTATGTATTATGATTTATGACATGGTCTCGTCGTAAAAACATATGGAAAGATATAATACGATGTAAGATTCTTAGTTGTTATCATATTTAATAACGACTTATACGTAAAGGTGTTATTCATACACTTCTTTATAAGTCTGAATCTTTACGATGATATAATTCCATGTGTATTATAATTTATAGGTACCATACAGAATACAGCAATAATATAATATTACCTACCTAACAACAACATAATATTTTCAGATTATGAATTATGATACAAAGGTACGTAATAAACTAATAACTAATAAGCAATTAAAATGCAGTGTCTTGAAAAAATTTAAGTTTAGAATCACATTAGAAATCACTTATCAAGATATTTTTAGTTAAAAAAATTGATTAATACATGTATACACAAAATAGGTACTTACGAGTTACGGTTACATCAAGACTTATCAAGAGATTTTTAAATACCAATAAATTATAATAAATCTAACACAAATTGCACAGCTAGGTAGGTACTTGAAAAGTGATTTTTATATTTCATCACTATTTTTTAGTATTTTTTAGAATTTTTTATTGGATGTTATTCTTGTTTTGAGAAAATATAAATATAAATACATAGGTAGAGTATCCGCGCAGTAGGTATATAGTGGCATAGTGCTATAGTAGTAGACAGAATTATTGTGTACTGCTTTGAAAACATCATAGTATTTAACATTTATTATTTGATTAATATCTAGATCTATAATATGTACTGGGTCTTAATGTTTAATCTAATCATACGTTTTGAGTCAATTTATCAAGCTATATTTAAAACTGGATTAAATTACAGGTAAGTATATAGTACCTAACTACCAAATGAACGCCTATCATACGTGACGATTCATACGCGCGTTTTCATTTACATTGGTTAAATTGATACGTGCCACTCCAACCACGGTGAAGCGTTTTCCTCAAGGGTATGGCGCATATTAACTTTATCAATATAAGCTAAAAACGCGCGCGTACGATCCGTCGCATAATATGATACGCGTCCATGTGAAACGGGCCTTATACTTATTTACTTGTACGTTATTAAACAAACGAAGAGTTGGATTAGAAATTCACCGATCCAGTGCCTGCGTAATTCTAATTATCTATGTCAGACTCTGACCATAATATCGTGTAGGCACTTCCTACTATATTATAGCGCTGTGGGCATGTGATTGCGTAATATTATATAAATTCGGCTCAAATAAAAGACTGTGTAGGATTTGAACTTAGGCTTTCTCAATGCATATATGTACAATATTGTACTTATAGGCAGTGGTCGAAGTGGGGAGGGGGGGTATGGTGGGATGGCATCCCTCCGCTTTTTTTAATCTATATTTTCCATCCCTACGATTATTTTTTATGACTGTTTAAGAGATATAATATGAGAACTATATAAATTTTAGAGGCATCCCTTCACTATTTTGAGTCACTTCGACCAATGCTTACAGGCATCTAAAAGCTGGTTTCCTCTATAATACACGTGTACTAAAAATGTTCAGCTATGTTCAACAACATGGTTACGTTGTTAGAAGTATTTTAACCTAACCTAACCTGACCAATCAATCACATTTGTGTTTCATAGTATACGCCTATTAAGGCCCTATATACCAATCATGTAAATACAATTAAAATGTTTATACCTAATTATTATACCTGTAAGAGTTTGCAGACTTCAATTTCTGGTCGAGCCTTGAACAATAAAATTAGTGTCCTAATACTTGGACAGTGTCCCTAATTTTGGTTTTAATCGCACCAACATACTAATTGTAAGTTAATAATTGTGTCATTGATATTATTAATACATTTAATAATAATAATAAATAATGACTCATCGATTCGTAATATAGCTCGACATAGTGCCCATCAAAAATCTAAATATTTCTAACCACCGTGAACACTCAGTAAAATACACAGGGAGGAACACATACATTTCATATTTTTAATTTTATTACTTCACTATAATGAAAAATAAAATTTCCATGATCTACTCTAACATTCTATTACAGTAATATTTATGCATTATAACAAAAAATATATGCAAATTTCATCGCATGCCCCTAAAAAACGTCAGGTACTCAGGTCCCGGTTCGCCCCATAACTATGCCTATGTAAGTAGGTAAGATGCCTTTAGATAACTACTTATAGTCTATACTTATGTTGTCCTATATGATTTACAACTATGCAGGTTATATGTGTTATAATAATTATTTCACTGTTCATATTTACGAAATAGTGGTGTAGTGTTAATTATGTAGTTTGTAGATTATGAATTAGGTAATAGATTATAGTTTAGCCTGTTTATAGATTATATTATTATTATTATAGTAGGTATAGGCAATTATGGTAATAGATTGTGACCTGTATTTTCACCCATTTCCGAATATTCAAAAGTCATGAAATATTAACGAAGAAATTGTGAAAGCCTTTGATCATTAAACCATGGTAAAATATAGTCCTATACTTACATACGAATATTCGATATACCTATACTTTAAGCATAAATGCTGATTTCTAAGAGCATCCAATAAAGGTGTTCTTATTAATTTGTAATTAATTTTCCATTCAACAGTTTCTAAAATAGGTAGATACCACATTTAAGTTTACTATACAAAATTGCAATATAGATGATTACGAACAAATAATCATAAACCTAAGTAGGTATTCAATGTTTCAATTGCTATGTGCTATAAAAAGTATAATTTGGATAGTATTTACCTACAATTTAATTCAAAATCTCATCATTTTTTTAATTCTTAACATAATTTTCATGTTTTCTATTGAACGGCTAAGACTTTTATTTCAAATTGTAGTAAAAAATATTCTATTCAGTCAGTTTATTTGATTTTCTTCACTAGGGCTCAAATTACCTAAGTTCATCACTGTATACAATATCATCCATTACGCCTGTGGTAAGTAAATAGTACCTACCCTATAAATTGAATAACATTAAGAGAATGTTAGAGCATTTTTTTTCTCACTCTGATCCAAGCGCAACATAACATTTTACGTTCCCAAAAATGATTATATCCCAAATAATTTCTAAAATTGGAGTGAAATGATCTCTTATAAAATGTAAAGGTACGATTATTATCTAGGACGTCTCATAGGCTTTTTGTTATATTTTTTATTTTAAAGCGAGTTACGAGTATATTAAAATAAGTAATCTTAAAAATAGGTAAGTTATTTTATTGAGTACCTATCTTAAAATACTCATAACTCACTTTAAAAATAAAATATATTAAAAATCCTATGATATGCTCTAGAAAATAATCTTATCTTTAGATTTTATAAGAGGTGATTTCTCTCTAATTTTAAAAATTATAATGATTGTAATTATTATTGTGAACGTAAAATTTGCTATGTTGCGTGTGGGTCAGAGAGAAAAAAAAATGTGCCGACGTCGTCTTAAGTATTTATGGGCAATTAAAATTTAAGTTAATTACAATTTAGTATTTACAGTATGGGTTAGTTATTTGGCAAGACAAATAAACGTACATAGCTTTAACTCATACTAAGTAAAGACTTAAGTTAAAGATACCTATAAATTATAATAGGTAGGTAGGTACCTAGTTACAATTTATTGTCAATAAACCTATATGAATTATATTTATTGTACGTCTATACCTACTTAATAAAATTACGTATTATTTTAGTGTTTATACATTATACGTACCTATTAATACCTAGGCATAAGTATGCAATATTCTTCATCTGCAATGTGACCGGTAAGAAATGTACACGGAAGACGGAAGTACCTACTTAAATCTATCATATAGGTATATTGTTTCGAGGTTCATCGTCATCACTCGTTAGTATACGGGTATACAAGCTGTTTGTTAGTTATAACTTATAATATACAGTCTACTGCAGACAACATGGCATCATAATAAATCTACTGATTTGATAGTTTTTTGTAATCGATTATCACCGTTCATTAATCATTAGTTGCCTATTACTGAATACCTAGTGAATACTCAAGGCGCATTCACAGCTACGCCGGGTTGTTCAGATCGCATTGTGATTGGACATACATTTTTTGGTATCATGTAATAATACCAAGCTGTAACCGAATATACCAAGAATTGTCTACAGTTCAACTTTTAAACCATATTGGTTACCAGTTATAACCATGTAATTCCTACACCCTTGCAGTACACCACACACGACGTAGGTAGCTGTGAATCCGGCTTTACTCTTTAAACATAATACTTACCTAGGTAGAAGTCGTTTACCTCTCGGCAACATGGCTCTTATACTAGTCATACTTATCTAAACTGTAGACAACAACCCCCCCCCCACATCCCACTTGGTTATACTCCCTCACCACTGCTAAAGTTAGACTGCTCAGAACTTTAGTAGGTAGATAAATATATCATACCGAGAACGCGCAATGATAATGTGCTTCAAATAGGATATTATTATAGTTTGATTGTCGACTAAATCATAGACATGATGATCTTAATAGAATAAAATATATAAGTAGAAAGTCAACTGATATAATAATATATTCTATGTAACGCTTACAAGAAGTCATTACTCATTAGTCATTACAATTTTAAGCAATCCACCTGTAAGACTATAATATAATATCTTGTACCTATATCATTAATCTGACGTATCCTGGTGAGCGTAGGTACACGGTACGCTTGATGCCCAAAGTCTCGAGGCTATACCTACATCACAACAAATCATTAAGCACCTACCTACCTACTATCGTCTATCAGACATCAGTTACACTCATTTCAAAATGTTAAACTATACCAGACAATTACGAAGACACGTCGACATCACCCTTAATCAAATAATAACATTTGACTGGAGGTGTACCATAAATAGTTGATTTTCTTGTATGAATAATATCACCTATAAGCGACTGGTGTGCCATATTGTACGTTTATTATGTCTGATCCAACACAAAAAAACAAGAAAAACAAAACAAAAATTCAACTTTTACCAATTAGACAGGACAATCTAAATTGTCTTTTAAAAACAGAAATAAAGCCAAAATCAGATTCTATGTAGACCGGCAGATAACCCCTGAAAAAACAGACACATAATATTAATGCTATGACTTCAAAAATATAATACAATTTACCAATTATAAATTAACAATAACCAATATGTTGTGGTTGAGGGAAATTGTCCTAAAAATAATTTGTTTTGAAATTGCCAAATTATTTTTTTAGTTAATCTTGTTATTGAATATCGATTATAAATTATAACTTATAAGCCTGATGATAAACTGAAAGCATTTTTCTAAGAGAATTGATCATGTTCCTTAATAATGCAATTTGTTTTATTTAATTATTGGGGTTGCTTACTTTATTTAATTTTTTAATATGTACAATATTAACTTGTACAGATGTATTGTTCACAATAAATTTACATTTACAATAAAAAAGGGGAGGGGATAAAATCAATGTGTTTTCTAGGTATTAACTAAGTAATAAAATTAACTAATGACTTAATTTTTATTAATTAAACGTTCTATCATAATTATTAAACTACGAACTTGAAATAGTATTTTGCAGAGTATGATGGGTCACTATTACTTGTTAGGCCGGTACTTAAAAGTTAAAAGTTGGAACATACTTGGATAGTGAAACATAAAAAATTACTGACAATTGAACCATAATAATAATTTAATTTTGTTATTAGTACTATCTAAAACAGTACAGATTTTTATATAATGTAATTTATATAACACAACTAAAATAAATAAATAAAATGTACTCCACATTTTTCAAATTATTTAAATTGGAATTAGTATTTGTTGATACGCAGTTCTTTTAAATACATTCATTAAATACTTGTAACTTTTTAGTACCCATGAACAATAAATAATAGTTATCAAATCAATATTCATATGAATAATCTATTAACAAGTAATTTTTACAAGTGAATACAATTCTTTTAAAAATAAAAAGTATTTATTTAAAAAAACAATCAACAACTTAAAATACAAATACAAATTGTTTATATTACTGGATAGCCTAATCCCATATATAATTTTTGAAATGAAAAAAAAATTTTTTTATATTAATTGTTAGTGGTTGTATCATTATCAATTATTTTAAGCGCATCTTCTGCTTCTGTTGCAAAAAAGTAATCATCAGACTTAAAAATCACTGGTGGTTCATAAGCAGGTAGTTGTCTAGAAGAATGGTCTTCTTGTTTTTTCTAATCAAAATTATTACAAGTAAATTAAAATACAATATTAAGTTTGCAAAATGTATTCATTACATTGTGATTAACTTACAAAAAAAGGTTTTAGAATTGTATTTAATGGACCATCTTTATTAATAGGCATACAAGCCTCAGCTTCAGTTAGTTGTTGGTCAACCAGTTCTACGTCTTCACCAACTTTATTAACCAGCTTCTCTAATTTATTTACAGTGTCTGTGAGTTCAGTAACCTTAGATTTCATTTCTTTAATTGAATCATAATGCATTACAGTACTTTCCATTCGTAGTGCACGTACCTTTAAGTAATGGAAGTAAATTAAAATTGTGTTCACAGGACACTATTAAGAATATATGATTATCTACCATTTCCATAAATGTCTGAAACTCTTCTAATCTGGTGAGCATATCTTCGACTACATCTTTTAACGCACCAACCTGAGAAAACAAAGAAAAGCAAGAGAATAATAAAATGTATTACTTAATATAAGTAAGTACTAAGTAGGTATACCGAAGTGTACCACTTGTCAAATATTTTACTATGTCAGAATTAATATTACACTCAACACAAGAACAGTGATTACTTTCAAATACTTTATTAGTCAGAATGACACTGTTCATATTACACATTTGAAAAATTATATAACTAAGGATACACATGCAACAGACGTCGCGTCAGCTCTCGCATTACTCACTACTTGTCAGTCTGAGTACAGTCAGTGGGGGAAAAATGGTAGACTCTCTCATAAGTAGTTAGTAATGCAAGAGCCGCCAAACAGGTGAGCCGACGTTACGTTTTTCGCATGTGTATCCATAGTTATAGCATTTTTGTTGGGTGTAAATGTGTAATATGAACAGTGTCATTCTGACTAATAAAGTAATAACGTACTTGAAAGTAATCATTATCATTGCGATGAATATATTAATTGTGATTTAACACTGTGAAGTTACCTCATTTTCATTGTCAACTTTTAAGTACTCAGAATAATCGATGGCCAGCTCGTCTAACATCATGGATTTGATTATTCTACCAAGAGGTTTTTTTTAAACTTTTAGTAGAAGTCGATCAGTATCACGATTCGAGAATAAATAACCTGCCAACAACAGTTAACAATATATCTGTCTTATTTACTAATTATTATAAATTATTATACAAAATAGATACCATAATAAAATTAAAGATTTACCTGAATAGTAAATACCAAAAAAATATTATAAATCTTAATTTTTTAATCGTAATGGGTCTAACTCTAACGAATCACGGACTAAGCACTAAGCAGTAATCACTAATCAGTTTGTTGTAAGCAGGGCGCAGGCTGATAATATGTAGTGCGACTATAATTCACGACTGTGTGAGTGAATTAAACAAGTGACAAGGCTATCATCGTTATCAACAAGACTATGACGAAATACGAATTGACGACTTGGTCACACACTATCACTAGTCACAACCGTCACAGAATAAATAAAATTTGTTTTAAATTTTTTAAATGAATTTCATTTATTCTGTGCTACTGTGTTCACTTAGCCGTTTGTTATTGTCGAGTATCGTCATTGTCATTGTTTGATTACGTCGCTCGCGTATTTACGAACCGTAACTGAATGAGGCCAAACGGGTATGCACATCACCCAATACGCATGCGCGTGCCACAACTGTCAAATTGACATGTTAATATGTTATCCCATTGCATGGTTATTGGTTACTGCTTACTAGAATTAAATGCTTTACAGCGATCTAAAAGTTAAAACAATATCTTTGAATATTCTTATTTCTTATTGAAGACTCTACTATAACTATATTATTATTTATTTGTGTCTTGACCATGAATAAGTAAATCCTTCCTATGACATATTGCCCATTCTTTAATCATCTTATGATGTTTTTGTATATGTTTTGAAAACTTCATTTTCATTGGCACATAAATTATTTAAGTTTTTGTTAGCCTCATCTTCATTAAATTCAAATAGAATATTTCTAAATTTTAACATTAACGATTAATTGTCTTACAATTTTTGCCACGTCATTTTTGGTATTGCAAAGCTATCTCCAAATGGACTAGCAAACATGAAAAGCACAAAGCAATAGCATAGACTCTGGAAAGAATTCTTGTAGTGCTAGACATTCTGGCCATTCTGCTGTAGTGCTGTACCATCGTCTGTCATGAATACTGAAGGTTGAGTTTGGCCACAAAAACCATTTTCCCCTAAACTTTTTTTCAAATAATTTAAACACTTGGATATAATTTTATTTTGTTGAATATTTATGAATGACAGTCCCTAGAGGAATACCGTCAACCTTTGAAACACCAAAAAAAGTCAAGTATCACTTTGATCATACAAACTTGTAGAGTCAAAAAAACAATGTCTTTGGTAAAAAGCATTTTGTGAGCTCTCATCATAAGTGGAGTAATAATTACTATACATATGGATTGCTTGAAATTTCCAATATACCATCAGATTTTTCATACAATTGCTTTAATTATTTCACAAACACCTTTATCAAATCTGTCTCCATAATTTTCAGATCTAATTAATAATTCATTAAAGAATAATCAATAGTTAATAATAATACATTTGTAATAAAAAAATATATATTTATTCTAATTAGTACCTATGTTAATGCTTTACATACATGTAAAACTAATAACTATATTATTACATTTAACACCCCACATATTCAAGAATTCACAATTTTATTTGTGTTTAAATGTGTCATACTTAAGTAAATAAAAGCTCTAGGTGTCGTCAATGGTTAGGTTAGATTAAATGATTAGGTTAAATTAAGTTAGGTTTAATGATAATGATTAGGTTAAATTATAAAGATTTAAATATTTGTGTAGTATGCAATCCTATGAAAAATGATGAAGTGTGTGTGAAAATGTCAGCTGCACAACAGCTTATTGTACCATCCACTGAATGCATTGCTGATAAAATTCAGGAATTGTAAATGTTTGTGTCACAAGCAGGCACACTCGATGATCAACAACTTCAAAACATAAACTTTATAGTAGATTCAAGTTTAAAAGTTCTATATCAACAAGAAAAGATAAATAACATCTATAAAAGATGTAGATAATCAAGAACCAGCCAGTAAAAATGTAGATGAACTGCTACGGTTTTATTCCACAAAAAAACCTAGGACAAAAGCACCAGAGGAACCAAGACTAAACAAGCCAACAATAACAGTTATAAACCAAATAAAAAGTGATCTAAAAAGCAACAAAGACACCTCATATATTAATATGGACTCACATTTTGAACATTCTTATGGACAACTAGAGAACAAAAAGTAATTAGTTATATTATTATCGAATGACATTGTATTTATTTTATAAATGTGTATTTATATTTTTAATTTAATTTTAATTTATATTTTTTTATATATATTTTTATATTCCTGTGTGTATAATATTATTTATAAGTTATAAGAAGCTTATTTATTTAACACTTGGATTTTTTTTAAAACATAACTTTTTAAAGGTATCAATTCCCTGCATATAGTAACTATAGCTATTTAAATGAACCAATAAATATAAATATTTAAATTGGTATATTGTATTAACATTTATCTAATATTTCCTCAAGAAATTTTATTTTATTTTGGTGTCCAAGGTGAGGTTTACAATATACTATATTGTGTTGCCCAGCAATAGTTTTTTTTTAAAGAAGGGTAGAATTGAATCAAATAATGTGTTGTACAAGCCAGTTCCTACTTCTCTTTTATGAACTTGACTAATGACTATACATTTTTATATCCTTACCTTGAAGAGAGCCAAATTTTAAATGACTTTGTACATAAGTTTTTGTTTATAATTTTTCACTTAAATTAAGAGTAAATAAAAAGAAAATGGTATTTTACTATTTTAGGAGTGATATGTGATAAGACAACCGTCGTGATATTCTGTGATAGTATGATACTGATAATAAAAGTACAGATAAGAGACGCTGTCTTTAGCCAGTATATTGCGTGGAATACAAAATTAAAAATAATAAATATGAGCTTGAGCTATCTTAGTTCATGGTCTGATTCTATTTATTTTTATCTACTACCACTACCTAAATATCTTATTTTTTAAAGAATAAAGTTGTTTTTACTTAGTACTTAGTTTTGTCATTTTTTTTACTTTTTAGTAAAAATCATCGAATGAACAAATAAATAGTGAGCAGTAAATAGTTGGTAAGTATCTAATAAGACCCAATAAAAAAAAGTTATATCATAAGCGTGTGCAGACATTACTTGCAGGGTAGTCATATACATAACACAATATACTATAGCTCACACACGTGTAAATAATATTTCTTTTTTCGCACCTAAATCAGTGAAGTGTTTAGGTTTTCATCCATATTAAAACTTTTAACACGTGTGAAATTCGCTGCCTGGGGCAATCGCTCCCCCCCCTCCCATAGCATACGCCACTGCCCTAAGTTATGAAAACGAAATATTTGTTTAATTTTTTTTCGATCATAATAAGATTATTGGTTAGATATTATGATAATAATATTGAATATCGAGATGGAAAGTTCACAGAGTAGTCAAGTGTCTACCCTGACTAGCCCGTACACACACTATGTTTGTAAGTTGTAATAATGATCTCATATCCACCGTTTATGTGTAGTAGGTAGATAAAAATTGAATACCCATCTTAATGTTTTCTTTGTAGATATGAAGAGAATGAAAGTATAGTTGCATTATAGCCACCATGCAATTTTTGCAAACTTTTTTTCAAAATCTATTAAAATGTACTTTTAAAAACGATGGTACCCAAAAAAATTGTTGCAAATCATATGCCCAAGTTATAGTTAATAGTTGTTGGTCGGTTTTGGGGTATTGCCTATTGAGCTTTTTTCGTTTTTTTTTTTTTTTAAACAAATAAAGGTATACTGTTATAGGATCGTTGCCGTCAGGCATAAGGAGCAAGTTGCTTGTAATTGTTTGGGAGAATGAGGTTTTAATCATTTGATTGTTAATCACTCCATTAAATTTTTGAATCCGGATACTGGTGAACAAACTTATAATTCAAAAACATTTTACCTGTTGTTACTCACTCGCAGTGTTTTTCTTTTCTTCACATTGAGTCAAGACCAAATTGTTTTGAAAAAATCGAAGAAACTTAGTTAAGCAATGCCGTAAAACCTACCATTATCAAATAGCTATTATAATCAGTCTAATTATCTACTAGTTCTACCCAGACTAACATAATTAATCACCAGAGTTCAGGACTTAAAGCATTTGCTTATTTTTATGGTTTGGCATAAAATCTAGGAGAGTACTATGGAAGGGTATCTTATGTTACAATATTTAAAAAAAAATCCTTTCCAGTTTTTTTGCTTTTATGCATATTTCTGCTGACATTATATAAATCTTAGCCTAGATATAGATAGGTGCCACTGACAAAACCTAGACATTTTAGTTAATTTCTGTTTTTTTTTTGTTGTTTTTATTAACGGTAAACCTCAAGTTAAAAATAATTTTTCTATTTTGCATCATATTTTCTAGTAATAAACATTGGAACTTGTACTTGATCGCTTAACTTCTAATCGGCCAAATTAATCAAATTTTGGTTATTAGAACATTTTTCAGAAAATATATAATATTATAATACAGAAGTTAAAATGTTTTCAAAAACTCTAAAAGACTAAGAGTTTTAATTTTTTTAAAGATGAATTTTTTTGTGTAAATATTCTTCCCTTCCCTTTTATAATTCTAATTGAAACTCATAACGAGTAGTGCAACTTTTAAATAGCTAGCAATTCAAAGAATTAAAAGCTTGTAAGCAATTAAAGCGACCATCTAAAGCCATCACTATTATTTGAAAAAAAGGCATACCTATAAGGTATAATCAAGAAACCTGATAAACCAAAAATATACAAAAACATGAAAAAAAAATATAATTAATTTATATTACCTAAGTATGAAATCATAATATTCAAGTTAACTATGACGGTGAATTGGAGTATTAATGGCGGGCAAATTGTTAACATTTTTTAAGTTAGTGATGCCGTTGCACACTCTGTTCCAATGACTCCCATGGTGCGGAATAATTTTACACTGGTGTAGACCTACAAATATCTTGCCAGTGTAGGTACAACAATAATAGACATAAAAAAAAAATTTTTAATTTTCATGTGTTACCTCTAAATTTAAAATAGAATAAAAAAAAAATGTTCTAGGTACAGAAATGGAAAATGTTTACTATTGATTGGTGTGAGACATGCTTAGGAATAGGATGGCAGTGAAAATAATATATTAGGTAAGTCAAGTTACCAGGAATTATATTTAATTATTATTATAATGTATTCTTTATAATATAATTTACTACTGTTATCAATTTGTTCTTGGTAGTTGGCCAATAGAAGGAACATTTAAAAAAATAACAAACTGACTCAATATTAAATTTTAAATACATACCAGTGTTTTCATATTATTTAAGGCACTCAAAAAATACACCTGGCACCTCCACTTCAACCCACAGGTTTTTTATAAAAGGGATCTAATTGTCATGATTCATGTTCACAATACTGATTGAAAAACAAACAATAAAGAGGACATAAATCAATATGGAACGTAATAAAACTATTGATGATTGTACGATAAATTCCAAGTGAGCAAATACATTATAATTAGTGTGAGATTACAAAATGCAATTTTAATCTATTTGAACTGTAAAATAATCTTATTTGATAAAACTAAGTGTAAGTGTTTAAATAAAGTATGTACTATGAAATGTGTGCATTGTATCTAATTTATGCATTAGTTACCTACCAACTAATAAACAATCCATTTTTTTGCAATTTCTTCTAGGTACCATGATATATTATATAGTTCTAGAGTGTTGTCAATACCACTTATTAGATGTGATGATCAAATATATAATGAAAATATTAAATTAGAAATTATTGATGACCAAGTATTTAATGCAAATATTAAAGTGGAAATTACTGATGAAATAGACCACAACAATGATCACCAATCATTACAAATAGAGTAAGAATTGTATTTATATCATATTGTATTATTATATTTGATATTTTGACTAATTTTTTTTTAAACATTTGCTTTAACCTGTAAAAATATAGTTTATTAAAAATATTTAATAAAAAAGTTTGGCAAATGGACTATGCTATGCTGTACATCAGTGGTTCTCAACCGATGTGCCACGGCACACTACTGTACCGCGAGATCTACTAGATGTGCCGGGAGAAATGTTATACACATTTAGATGTGTGGCGATAACTAATGTCTTCGGCAAAGTTGCCAAAGATGTTGTGGTTGTCAAGTGCCTGAGTGTACCGTGAAAACTTGTGATGTATAATAGTGTACCGTGAACCAAAAAAGGTTGAGAAACACTGCTGTACATGATGTGTTATGTGGGTCACTGTAATGGATATGTTAAATTTTAATGATATGGATTGATCTAATGTAAATTATATTATTTCAATGTATTATACATGATGCAACACGCTCGTCAGCCAATAATACTTAGTATTGTTTATGATATTACATTGCTAATAAATAATATTTGTATTATTTCATATTCTTCATTGTTTATCATTCAATATTCATAATTTATAATATTTATTAGTTATATTGAATCGCATTCGTTGTCTAGTTAATAATATCATAGACTTACCTATTAATATTTAGTTTATATTGTTAAAAACATTGGTGATGATATTATGACCATTATAATTATTATTGTATCAATTATCATTATCATAAAGCTATGATGTTTAGTGCGATGCATGAAATAAGTAACATGGTATGATCCTAGATCCTGTTAGGTTAGGTTACTTGCTTACCCACATTATCATATTGTCATTAAATTATTATTACCATGCACTAGGGCTTTGTTAATGTAATCTCTTAAAATACAGAATTAAGGTTTCGGTTCTAGTACCGGTAAATACTGATATTTAATTGAATATTTTTGTTTTTAAGTAAAAAAACTAGGGATGGGCCGATACTAGAACCAATACTAGATATCGGTTTTATCGGTTTTAAAAAAAAACCGATATTTCAACCGATACCAAAAAAAAAAAAACCTATCGAGCATAGTATTGATAGTATCATAATTCACAAATGCACAGGTTAGGTTATCAATAATCAAATACTATAGATTATTTTATAATAATCAATGTTTTCACTTTTCTAGGTAATATTATTTGTGTTATCGGGTATCGGTTTTATTATATATCGGTTTTATGGTGGTATCGGCTCATGTTTTTTTTGTCAAAAATGTTTTTTTAACATTTCCATAGGTTATCGGGTATCGGTTTTATATCGGAATATCGGATATCGGTAATAAGTGGTATCGGCCCATCCCTAAAAAAAACTCATTTGTTTCATACATTTTGTCTAAAATTATAAGATCAAATTATAGCTGTGTTAATGGGTTAAAAGATTAGTAGGTTAGTAAGTAAGTTCACTATTTTGTTTTAAAAACATCCAAAACAAATATTAAAATAGGATTGACTAGTATTGTAAGAATCTGTACCAGTGCATAAAATGATAAATCAAATTCTCAATGGTTTAATTTTATTTATATAATAGCTTAGATTTTTGTATGTTGTGCATGTGACCAAGTTACCAACTTTGTAGTTCTATATTTCACTTGTTTGCTTATTAAACACCTAAGAATTAAATAATTTATGTGACAGCCTCGAAATATTATTCTAAATTCTTGGTTCTTGTGAATTAACTGTCCATCAATAAGCATAGGTACATGATTTTCCATTTTAAAGGATATTGATATGAATGGTTATTGCTCAATAGAATCCAGTCGATAGAAAACATAAGTCGTTAATATTTATTACCTAAATATATAAAGTAGTGGGATAAAATTGGAAACCAAAAGAAACCGAAATACCTTAATACCTAAATACCCTAGAAAATTATCTTAACAAATATCAGTTTTAGTTCTGGTTTAGGGCTCTATGAAAAAAAAGGGTTTTTTATGGTTCTGTTTCCAATATTTTTAAAAGGTTCTGGTTAAAATACCAGTATTTTTTAAATTTCAGTTTCAAGCCTTGCTATACACTACTCTATGTCATGTGCATACTGAAGAATCTAACCGTCAAAAAGTTATGATCATACCTTGTTGTTTATATGTTGGTGCAAAGTGTATTTATCTATTAGTAGCTTATTGGTTATTATATTAGTATATAAATTATAAAATATTCATAGAACCTAATATTTCCTGATGTCCTTTTAGATTCTGAGAGGAGCAATGTATTGATTTTACAATGTGTTTTTTTATTATAATGTATAGTCGAAATAATATTTTGATTTTTGACTTCAGTATTTTCTGGTAGTAATGTGGATCTAGTTATTGCATTCGAGAAGTCAAAATTTAAAATTACCAGTAGCTTTCAAAAGCGTCCCGTTACTAGTTGTTTTTAAATTAATTTAAAAAAAAATTTGAGTGAAATGAGGATTATTTTTTATAATCATTTTAAGTTACAATGTTGATAAAAATCGTCAAATCCGGGAATTTTGCAAATTCTTTTGAGTTAGAAATTCATTACTTTTATATCTAAGATTTGAAAATTTAATACAAGATTCCTTATATGCTTGCCTACGTCGAAAAAAAAATGTCAATATCAATTGGGTATTTATTCAATTTTTATGGGATGATTTTCTTATTTTCTTTTAATTCAAAAACAAATAAAAAATGTGATGTTATACATGTAGTGCAAGTGTTAATACATTATAATTATTTAAAGGTTGAGTTAGGTTAGGGTTGATCAAAACAATAGTTATATCATGGGTCAGGTATATTATCACCTTAGTACTTATAATTACCTACTTAGGTAAATTTTTGTTTACTTTAAAATGATTGATAATTATTATAAATAAATCAGCGCTGCTGTTGTGGTCTATAATGGTTGCAGTATTTTAAATTAAATACTGTGTTGTCTAGTGCAATGTTTTCAAAAAAAAAATCAATACAACCCCTACTTCATTAATAATAAATTATTACTTATGTATTATAATAAAATAAATAACTTAAATAATATCATAAATTAGTATAGTTACTTTTGAATATATGCTGACAGGCGCTGTCTTTGCTCAGAATGGTGTTTTGTATATTATGATTTTATATCATCAAATTCAATTTTATAACACTTCCATTACAGTGTCCCACACGAGTACACAACACCTATTATTGGTACAAAAAAGCTGTACCAACTTGCTCACCTTTTTTCCCTATAACACTTGAAAACCATGGAAACTATTCATTTTGACCTCTCAAAAGTACCACCTAGATTAGGGTTGACATACGTCCCAGTACACTAGGAAATGTCACGAGTTGATATCAATCCTGGTTGTTCAGTTCTGAAAGTCCTGGTTAAGTGTAAATAAAATGCAAAGATTATGAATTATGTTTATAAGCGGTTTTTTCCACATTCGTTTAATGTTTTAATATGGATTACAACAAAAGTTATTTAATTCGTTAAGTGTTTCTGTTACACCTTGTATGTTAATTGGTTCAGAACTGATATACATTAATTCTCAAATATATTATTAGAATCTACATAACATGTAATATTGTAGTTATGATGATTTTTTTAAATTTAATATCGTATTTATTTATTTAATCTTTTAATTAATATAAGCAATATTTACATTAACATATTTTCATATAACATTGATATCTACGCCATGTAATCAAAGCTTGTGGCGGGAGTAGAGAGTCTATTACATAATTATTAACATTTCAACATGTATCAATAAATACAGGCATAATTTAATGACTAAAATAATTATAAAACATATTAACTTATTGTAAAAGACCACTACAATATCTAAGCCGACATGCAATTTATAATAATGAGACAATAGTCAAATAATCACAGTCCTCTCCTCTTGTGTCTTATGTATTATGATGTTCATAACCAGTTTTATTCTTGAACACTTCAATGATTGATAATTTGTCACACAATTGTATTAATGTTAATATTTTAATTTCAATAAATAAATCATATGTATTATAATTTTGAGCAGTATAATAATTGTCCATTAATACTCTTATTAGCACTCTTTGTATTATCTTTAATGGTTCTAATACATTCTTATAAGCTAAATCCCCATACAACTGGACCATACATTAGTACAGATTGAACTATTGCGAAATATACCATTTTTAGATTTGAATTGTGATTGTGTGTCATGTTCTGTAGCTCTTTAAATATAAAAAAACATTTTCTTAAATGCATTATTATCATTTAAATATATGATTTCCATTTTAGATGTTAATCTAATATTCAACCTAAATATTTTGCTGAACTAACTCTAGATAAATATCTACAATTACATTTATCAGTTGTATTATTTTTACAGTTATTGTTGTGTAATTTATAGATTGTCATTTTTTAAATACCTAATATTATTTTCAGAACTGATAATGAAGAAAAAATAAACTCAATGGATACTGAAATAAAAATTGAAAGAGATGTTATAGACGGTTATGAATTTAATGGAACAGTTGCTAATGAAAACAATTCTTCTGAATTCATTATGCGTATGAACTCGGACAAGACATCTTACTCAAATAAAAATCCTTATACTGACATCTGTGATAAAAATGCTAAAGTATCCAATTTAATAAAATATACAACAATTGATAACGGAGCAAAGCCTCATAAATGTGATATCTGTGATAAAAAATTTTCTATACCATCACTCTTAAAAAACCATACAAGAACACATACTGGAGAAAAACCCTTTAAATGCGATATCTGTGATAAAGGATTTTCAAGGAAACCGTACTTAAAGATTCATACAAGTACACATAATGTAGTGAAGCCTTATAAATGTGATATCTGTGATAAAGGGTTTTCTACTAAATCAGATTTGACAAAGCATACTAGGACACATACCGGAATAAAGCCGTACAAATGTGGTATATGTAATAAATCATTTTCCCTTTCATCAACTTTAAAAACCCATAAAATAACACATACTGGGGAAAAGCCATACAAATGTTATTTCTGTAATAAGGGGTATTCTACTAAATCAGTATTAACTCAGCATACAAGAATACATACCGGTGAAAAGTTATATAAGTGTGATTTTTGTGATGAATGGTTTTCCTTTAAAGCACATTTAACAAATCATATTATGAAACATACTGGAGAAAAGCCGTTTATATGCGATATCTGTGATAAAGGATTTTCAAGGAAAACGTACTTAAAGATTCATACAAGTACACATAGTGTAGTGAAGCCTTATAAATGTGATATCTGTGATAAAGGGTTTTCTACTAAATCAGATTTGACAAAGCATACTAGGACACATACCGGAATTAAGCCGTATAAATGTGATTCCTGTAACAAGCATTTTCCTACAGCATGGAATTTAACAAAGCATAAGAGGACACATACGGGCGAAAAGCCATTTAAATGTGATATTTGTGATAGAGAGTTTTCTTTTAAAGCAGATTTAATAAAGCATAGAAGGATACATACGGGGGAAAAGCCGTATAAGTGTGAAATCTGTGATAAAGCTTTTTCTCTAGTATCAACTTTAAAAATCCATAAAAGGACACATACCGGAGAAAAACAGATTAAATGCGACATCTGTGATAAAAAATTTTCTTTGCTAAGCAATTTAACAACCCATACAAGGACACATACTGGCGAAAAGTTATATAAATGTGATTTTTGTGATAAACGTTTTTCTTCTAATTCACATTTAATAATCCATAAAATGACCCATACCGGAGAAAAGCCGTACGAATGTGATGTATGTGATAAAGGGTTTTCTAATAAACCAGATTTAACAAAGCATAGAAGGACACATACCGGAGAAAAACCCTATAACTGTGATATTTGTGATAAATCTTTTTCTCTCGTATCAACTTTAAAAATCCATAAAATGACACATACCGGGGAAAAGCCATACAAATGCGATATCTGTAATAAAGGGTCTTCTACTAAGTCACAATTAACACAGCATAAAAGGACACATACCGGAGAAAAGCCACATAAATGTGATATCTGTGATCGTGCTTATTTTCAGAAATCACATTTAAAAAACCATAAAATGACACATACCGGAGAAAAACCCTACAAATGTGATATATGCAGTAAAAGGTTTTCGAATAAACCAGACTTGACAAAGCATACAAGGATACATACCGGAGAAAAGCCGTACAAATGTGGTATCTGTGATCATGCTTTTTCTCAGATTGGACATCTAAAAAGCCATAAAATTACACATACAGTAGAAAAGCTGTACAAATGTGATGTTTGTAATCAATCTATTTCTCATGCATCAAATTTTAAAAAGCATAAAAGGAGACATACTGGCGAAAAGCCATATAAATGTGGTGTCTGTGATGAAGGGTTCCACTTTAAAGCAGATTTAATAAAGCATAGAAAAACACATACTGGATAAAGATTGAATAAATGTGATATCTGCGATCAACTGTTTCTCATGAGTTATCTAACAAACCTATGCAAACTATAACAAAACTATACATACTGAAAATATGCTGTACAAGCAGAATCTGTGATTAATCTTTTTACATCTTAGTACACCGGGATATGTCAATAGTTTTTAACATCAGTCTCAGTCGTACTATTAAACCTTCTGAAAGTGCGAGCTAAGCACCGGTTAAAGTGGGTCAAATGCAGAGAACTCAGTCTCTCAACCTTTGAATGCTCATTTAATTTTTGACCTACCTTACTAGTTCTTCCAACAGTACTCTGAAGCATTTTAGCTTAATCTAAAAACTCCTGCTTCATTATAATTAATTATTTATTGTATTAATGTATTGTATATTAAATCTATCATTTAATTTTTTTTCAGTGCCTATTTGTAAGTATATATTGATAAAAATTGTTGGTTTAATGAGTCTTGTAACTTATTAACTATTATATAATATTTAACATTCTGTACAATGTATTTAAGACACTAGAAAAGTATAATTTATCTTCATGTTGATATTTATTTTAAGATAACTATTTGATTGTATTCATTCATATTAAGCAAGCAGTGAAAAAAATTATTTATCTGGTCCGAATTCCTAAGGGAAATATGATATGCATTTTCCTTTTGATATTGTTTTGTTATATTTGTAGTATGTAAGTGTTAAAACTATGTTGTGAAATAAAGTCTTAAAAGAAAGAAAAGTATTCTTGAAGTGTGATTAACGAAGTATATTTATTCCTATTTAATTTTTTTTTTTTTTTTTTTTTTAATTGATCCTGAGCCCGGCAACTGTGGCCATTAGCTATTAGTAGGTACTGTAGGTTTTTTTGTATTGATGGTTTGTAGGTTTTTTGGAACGGTAGGGGGAACACGTGTGTGTTTGTTTTGGCAGAATTTCGAATGGGGCACCCGTAGGTTTCTGCCATGCCCCGGGGGTGGGGGATGGCAGCACTTGCTCTCCGGTCACCGCAACTTGTCCGGAGAAAAATGCCGCCCGGTGGCCGAGGATCGAACCGCGACCGGCTGCGTCGCAGCGGAAGAGTCAGACCACTCGGTCACCTCGTCCCCCTATTTAATTTTATTTAATATAATATAGCCATTTTGTCTCTTTATAATATAGATATTTTTGCTAGCACTTAAGGTTCAATAAATGAATGTTTTTTTGGGGGAAAACATTAAATGGAACGCTCTAAATAAAGTATGAATCACAGTTAGTACCCCTTGCTATTTTGTGCCACTTCAACCCCTGTAGTTAAGTATAAATAAAATTCATAGATTATGTCTTAGAGCAATTCCACATTTGTTAATGGCACTGGTTGTAGTTAATCTGAACATAAGTAACTACTAAAACTATTATAATGAAGTATTACAATTTAAATGTAGAATATACAAAACAAAGTATGAGACACTGACAAAAAAGATTGATAAAATTATTGTTTTAAGTGTCCAGTGAGTACCTACTTGAAACTTGAAACTAGGTTTTGGCAACCTCAAATTAAGTCACTTTCACACGAGAAAAGAAAAGAAAGTAGATAATCAAACACTATCCAACACTCAGACACAAAAAAAATTATTCAACATCCTAAAGTCCCATTTGTCTCTCCTGTCAGATTGTGTGAACGTAAGATTTTGTACCTACTTTATTTATATTGTATTTTATACAGTTGAATTTACATTTGATTTATATATTATCTGTCTATATATCTATATATATAAAGGATAGTGTACTTTAGCAATAATCCACGCATAGCCGAATACCTATTTGAGTCATCGAATTGAAATTTTGATGATAGATTAATATTATAATGCCAAGTGTCACTTAGAAAGGATTTTTAAAAATTTTGATTTTAAAGGGTTGAAATCGGCAAGAATAAATTTCTTACGTATACATTGTGTATACATATATTATTATTATATTACTATTATAATGTATACATATTTTACAGCACGACGACCTGAGGGTTTCCATAGCGACATGCATCCATAACTTTTTTTTTTTTGATTTAAGCTTCAGCAACTGAGGCCATTAGCTGTAGGTTGTGGGACTGTAGGGGGGGGAACACGTGTGTGTTTTTGTTTGGCAGAATTTCTATTGGGCACCCGTAGGTTTCTGCCATGCCCGGTTGGGGGATGGTGGCACTTGTTCTCCGGTCACCGCGACTTTTCCGGAGAAAAATGCCTCTCGGTGGCCGAGGATCGAACCGCGACCGTCTAACTATGTGTTTGATCAGCGTGTGGATATGAATTGTTCCGAGAAGTACAATTCTACAATCTATATAAAAATAAATCCCTATTTCCCTTAGTCGAGGCATCACGCTTATCGCTTATCATTTAAAACAGATCCATCTATCTTCTATCTATGATATAAAACAGTTAATTTATTATTTGTTAATGCTCATTTTATCGTGGGATCAATCAGAAATTTAATGAAAAATTTTACAGTGAGTTTTTTGATAAGTGTTTGTTCATCATGGTTATTTTAAGCAATCACTCTTAAAATTTTAAACAAACTTAAGTCACCTGCGGGCCGCCGTGCCATACCATATGTTGTATAGGTTAGGTTAGGTTACAATTTGCACGTTTATTTTAATTAATAACTAATTTTCGGCCCAACTTTCTTAATTTTTTAGTAGAAATTGGTATTTTTTTAATTATTTGGTTACCATTGGTTGATCGGGCAGATCAGGTTTAAGTATGTATCAAATCGAATTGTAGTACATTGGCACATTGCCTACCTAGATGGCAATGGATAGAGTTACAATTATAGCTGCTCATCGGCATGTGCACTATCAAAATGATTAATAAAATTAAACATATTATTCATAAATAGTGTGCACCTAGCGGCGGGGTCCGCGATCCACCGCAGGTGGATAGCCTACCTGGCAATATATTGCTCACATATTATCACAAGCTAGTCTCAAAATTTCAATTCCATAACTCAAATAGGTTTGGCTTTGCGTTGATTATTGCTAAAGTACACTTTCCTTTATATATAGAGATATGGAAGATTTTGTTTGTGTGTAAGTTTGATACGTTTTGAATACAGAGTGTGACACAGTAAGACCTGGTAAAAATATATTAGTTAAATGTATGACAAAAAATATGAACATTTTATGGATAATAAATGATTTTAAAAAATTACTCATTTCAGGAAATTCATAAATATAAAACATTTATATTTAAAAAAAAATAAACTGCATGATTCAAACAAACGTTTTTACCATCAAAATTTGTCTTAAAATAATTTTTACAAATTAGAGATTTTGAACTTTCTCAAAAGAAAACCTAATAACACTTTTAAATTTTAGTTGTCTGTATTTACTGTATATCATTATACTGAACTTGTAGCTCAAGCATGTATAAATGTTGTAGGTATTATATATTATGTATATATACAGGTTGTTTCTAAAATGGATGAGGTAACTAATATATATATGCGCACTCATTGTGATGACCCAATGAAGATTTTTTGAAATTATTTTCCTATTTTCAAAATCTGGGTTTATTCAATTTATTTTTAGAGCATTATCTTAAATGTAAAAATAAATACTTAAGTTGCATTCTCTTACAAAAATTTCATATGAATCGAGGTGTCACATCGATTTGTAAGAGAAAACTACTAGATAAACAGGGGTGATAATTAACACACAAAACGATTGAAAAATATTGAGAAAATGATGTTTTTACTATATGGTTATTGAAAATAGAATAAAAACTAGGTTTCTGATGAATGCCAAAAATTGGCAAGTTCAATTGATACCTTATTTATACCTACTTGATTTTCATTATAATTCATTGAATATTATAGTCATAACTTAAAATAAATAAGAAGATTTTTATAAGATGAAATGATGATTGTAATTTGTAGATAATTAGGTTAAATTCCCAAATCAAAAACTGGATTTTGCTATCTACTGTTACATTAGGATTGTATCCTATTTTGCGAAATTAGTTACAAGTGGCATAGAGTATAGTGCTATGTATAAGCCAGTGGTGGTTGTACCTATGGAGAGGAATGTTTTAGGTGGTCCGCCTTTTTAAACATTTTTTATTGATACATATATTTTTATATTATCTCGTTGTGGTAATGTGGTACCTATAAAGTTTATAGAATTTAAAAGTACCTACTTCTAGTGTACGAAGTAATTTGGAAAAATAACTGGGATATGAATGTAAGTATAGTCAAAATATTTTCGCTACCCCTCTTCCTCCTCCCCTTGTAACTTCTCAACCACCCTTGCTGTAAGCTGTGCCTTGTGTGGGCTGTCCCTCTCAGCAATGCAAAGGATTGAATATAGGTTAAGGACTTCTATGAATCAAAATTACAGTACAGTTCGGTCATTCGTACTTATAAGACGTGTACCTACTCATAGACCTTATACCAGGAATCGCAAATCCATGGAGCGCATGCCCGAGGTGACACGCGAAAAATTAAAATATTTTTACTATAATATAATATTATGTAATATTATAATAGGTAAAAATATTTTGAGCATACGGCTTTTATCGGTCAATAATGATTATTCAATTTTATCTGTAGATAAAATAATAATATATATTATATAATATTGCGTTTAGTGTGTTATCATCTACGTTTATTAAGACACATTGTTATTAGAAAAACTTAACTTAAAAGTGTTTGAATGGATGATTTTGAAATGTAGCTTGTAGATTTTTAGTCGAGTACTGTCGTATACCCACTTTTCAATAGTATACCTCTACCGACGTTTGAGGCGCCAAAAGACCATAAATAAACCGGTTACAGTTTGGTTAGGTTATGTTACTTTTTGGTAATATTTATCCACGTCTACTGCACATAAACGTGCTGTTTTTCTTCAAAATGTTCAATAAAAATTTAAAAATAACACCTAAACTTAAAGCTAAGGTACAAAATAATGAGTTTAATTTGGCTGAAATAATAAATAAACTTAATTAAATGCAGTCATCCAACAATAAAAAGTTTATATCTATCTATTAATGTTCTCTATTTTAAGTAAAAAAACTGAAAAAAGTATCGATTTCTATAAATAGTCTAAAAACGAAAATAATACTCTCAAGTCTTTGATCAGTAGATATTGGATGCACACACATAACATAATATTCGTTTATTGATTTTAGTATTACAAATAAGTAATTACAATAAATCACAAACATTTCAATTTGTCTTGATCTAGGATATATAATCTATGTATAGAATATAAAAATATGTGTAACCTCGATAATAGTGGTGTGTTTTTCTATACATTTTTCAATTTTGAAATGACGGATACAATTATAATAAATATATAATACGTAAGCACCTAAGTGTTTAATTTATTTTAGTAAAAATAGTTTTCATTTTAGTAGGTACCCAATAGAATGGTGTTTTATAATGTATTAAATACTTCAATGTAGGAAAGTGGGAGGGTGAGAAAGAATGACAAATACATTAATATTTCACATTATTGTATTGTACCTAATATATTTCAAGATAATGAAAAGGGGGTGTGGGGAAGAGCCCCCCCCCCCTCTTCCATAGATCTGTTTCATTTAAATATTATGTAAAACTCTTCCCGGTCAAAAGCTGAAATTGACCATTAGGATTAGCAGTAGAAAGTGTTAAGTATAGTAGGTCCTACCGGCGGGTGTCACTCTATGCCGCAGTATAGTCATATTTTGCGTTTGTAAGGCGGAGATACCAAATTCAGGCGATGGCGTTCTGTACGCGGAGAATTGTTTTCAAAAGATACGAAAAAGATCGACAATAAATTTATTTTACAAACCACGTAGCCCCCTTATACAATCTATAAAGTTAACATTTAATTCGCGGGAAAGCTGTTTAACATTTAAGTGCTGAATTATACGCGTATAGGTACACTGAGTAATTTATGTAAAAAAACCCATTTCTTACTCGCGTTTACTATAGTTCTCTGGCGTCTTAACGGCCAAGTGTTTTACAGCCGTGCACGGAAAAATAATCAATGAAGCAGACAAACGTCAATTTAAAATACAATACCGAAGGAAAAATATAGCGTTTAAAGTAACTTTATAAAATATAATTAATTAATAACTGTTATTATTAAACGCGTGCACAATATTTTTAATTCTGTTATTATATTTAAACAGGCTTATTTTGACTAGAAGCATGCTGCCCCTCCCACGTTTTTACTTTGATAAAGCATTTATTCAAATTCGTACTTTTAAAATTTTGAAATATATTTAAAGACCATTTTATTTTCAAATATTTGAATAATTATTTGAGGAGTATACTGGGGCTATTCTCTTTTTCAGTATGAGAATCAACCTCATATTAACTTTGAACAATTGTGAAGCAGATGATTTTTTTATCTTATGATTTAAAACAGATATCTAAAAAAAGGAATTTGACTTAAAATAACCACCCCGTACAACCCACATAATATTATTGTAAAACGTTTGACCGCAGTCGACGTGAAAGCGCAGCTACGCAGGTCACAAAAAATTATAACACAGATCCGATTAAATATTGCCAAACAATTTATTAACTTATTAGACTAGAGTACAATGATATTAGACCATACAATTGTTTGTAGGCTAAGTGGGTACAATACAATTGTAGACTGTAGTATACACATGAATATAATATTATAATATGTTTGACGAAAAATGTAATAATAATATATAAATTTGGATACATAATGGTCTAACCGTTATGCGTTTAAACGTAATGATATGTATTACTTAACATTATATAAAAAAAAAAAAAACAAATCGTACCTAATTAGTATACGCTAGTCGAGTGAACAACAGAAATGTTTTTTATACACATAATTTATTATATTTATTATAAGAAGTATTATCAGTGTTGGGGAAAAAATATAATTTATAACTAATAAAAATATAACTAAACAAAATTAATCATGGATAATGCGATTGAATTTTTATTTTTAACTCATGTGGTGTAATTAATTTCTCTAACGAATGAGAAATTCAATGAGTATATTCGTCGAAATTTATCAATTTTAAATTTTAAGCTTAGGTAATAATAATGTGTTAATCAATGAGTTTTTTCTTAACACTGATAAGTATAGGTATACAATAGGCGCTGTATGGTGCAGAGTAGGTACTCAAATATTACAATTTATTGAAACAGCTTTTTGTTCGTTTCAATGCGAATCCAAATAGGAGCGGATCTGAGGGGGGGACGTGGTGATCGCCCCCCTTGGGCTTTTTTATACAGATTTATTTCATATTTTTTAAATAGGTTTATATAATAATTTTATAAATACTTATAAATTATGTATTTATTTGTATAAGTAGGATGTTTCGTGGTTTCATGATAGTAAATAATAGTTGTGATCATGGTTCTATATACGATCGAGGTTGTGATATTAGCTATGACATTGATTCTATAATATACAGATAAGCCGAGGTAAAGGAATATTTGGAAATCTTATTTTTAGATTTATTTAATTCCGATAAACATCGATAACCAAACGTAGATTTGTGTTATCAATAGCTTATCACACAATGAAATACACTATGGACCGTGATTATTACCGTTAATTATTTCATTATACTCCATATGTCACTCAGAAATATTCCTATTCGCCCCCACCCTTAACCAGGCTTCAGATCCGCCCCTGAATTTATTCAATTCGTTTATATCGTTTGTACAGAGCTTATTTTAAAGGTTAATACTCGCTCTCAATTCTATAGGTTTTTGGAAATATCTTAATTATTATTTATTAATTTTTATCGTTATATCATTTTTTTTATACTTTTTTGACGACATACCTACATTCAAATTGCATATTCCAAATTAGAATATTACGTTGATATACGTTTTAATTAAAAATGGGTAAACATTTAAAAATAATTACGCTAGAAATAGTAAAAATATATTTTGTTTTCAAAAATGTTGTATTGAAATGACTTCAAATTGTCTAATAAAAATATATTTCCAAAAAACATTAAAACATTTCGAGTAAATGACATAGAAAGCATTTGGTAATGATTATGTTCCACAAAATATGTTATTGTTAAACACCGACCTAACCTAAGTCCTAACCGAACCGTTCACGTTTTATTATAAAAGATTATGATATTTTCCATATGCAATCTGAGGAGTGTTTACCTTATAATGAATTGCCCTGTATACAATATTGAATATAATATAATATATAGTTGTAATTTATTTCATCACGAATAAAAAAAATATTCTGTAGCATACCGAACATGTATTATATTATGCATGTGTAGAATTTTCGATATTGTTATGGTGCATTAATTATTTATAGTTAAATTAAAATAAAAACGATACATTATTGGGTAGATAAATATTATCATACGATGAGCGTTACGTACAACGTACACAGGTAAGGTGATAATATTAAATAATTAATATTATTATGTACCTATAGTGGTGACAAATAAAATGATTGACAAAAATGTCGTTTTCAACTAACAAGTAAATAAATAATAATTGCTAAATAATAATAATAATATACATATAATAAATATACTTTCGCGCAAAATCGTCAAAGGCTTCAGATTGTTCTTAAACATATTATTATTTAATTTAATACAAACGTATTGCGTCATGGTTTTCCAGTGGGCGCCGTAGGTTAGGTACATTATAATATTATTTTATTACAATAACAACAATAACAACAATTACAATAATAATGATAATAATAATAATAATAATAATAATAATAATTATAATATTGCTGTATTGGCATTGGCCGTATCGATGGTGCGAAAGTTGCCTAGTGTTCGGGCGGCGGTGTTAGTTCAAAAAGCAAATCTGAATTGGAAATAATATAATATATATTAATACTATGCAATTGTATACAACACGTAAGTATGTATCAATCCACTACGATAAATAATTTACTTATTTTATACCATAGTAATTAGAAATATACAAATCATAAATCTTTCAGAATCTCAACTTTTGAAGATAAATTATTAAGTGTAAGATCTGTAAAACTAATGAACATTGGAAAAAAAACAACAGCAACGAACTCAATTATTTATTTGTAAGATTGTGCATTTTTTTTATTCAAGTTCATATCTTTTTAAACACATATTGTAGAAAATATATAATACCGACACATTTTCAAAATTATTGAAAAGTATAAAATAAAACCCAACCTAAGGTATCCTAAATTATATTTGCCATTAGGGTTGTTTTAGGTAAATATTATTGTTACACTGTATTTATATGCAGTATTTGACTCACTGTCTCACTAGTAAATCAAATGTCGTTCAAATTAGTAAGTAAATAAACAGTATATATTTCATTTTTTCATTGAATGTGGCAAAATAAGTTCGAAGAGATTTTGTATTGTGTGTTACAGAAGATTTAAATGACCTGTAAAACAAGTCAACTTTTAAATACGAGAAAGTTTTCATTCCTCTTTAATGATGTAGCTCATTGTCATCCAACACAATGTGGTTGTTAGCTATTATTGTTATTTAAATATTTATATCCTAACATAAAAATATCCTGAAAAGAAAAACGGCACTATAACACTATGTAAGTATACTGATATAATATAGGAACCATCTTTACCCAAAATATGAAATTAATCAAAATGGTGCAATATTTAGAAACAATTATAGCGCTCAAGATTACGATTTAAATGGTTTAAAATATACACGTTTATTTTTAAAATGTTCTTCGAAAGATTAAAATGGCCAATGAAAATAATTAACACATTTTAAATGATCTACTTTGGTATAATTCATCAAATATAATTATTCTTCAATGCTTTTACTGAATATGTAAGTAAATTTCTTAAAAAGTGTATATAAGTCTCTATTGCATTTTATTAAATTTCATATTTTTGATTAAAAGTTGTGGTTTGAGAATGGTGAAGTAGTAGATCCTTAGTCCTCACCACACAGGAACTTGGTTTATTAATTTTAATGGCAAATTCCACCACTATGGAATAATTGTACTAAATAAAACGATACTGTCTATTATAATATTGTACATAATGTTATACACAGGAGATACAACAATTTAAAGTTATATTTAAAAATTTTGGAGGGTCAACCGATATCTTGTTTTTGACTAGAAAATGTAGATAAAACCAAGTTTAAAAATATAATTCAGAAATATTTAATTTCCATACTTTTATGTCAGTATAATAGGTAGTATGTTATAAATTATTTTAATAGATTATAGATATTTTGTTATACAGCAACATTATTCAATTGCTGTGCATTATTACTGCATATAAAAGCATAAATAATTTTTTTCTCAAAATATAAAATGAGAGAGACGTGCAAAAAAATGTGTGTTTCCAAAAAAAAGAAAAATGCCTAAGACTTATTTAAAAATAAATAAAAAATAAATTGACGCAACCACGACCAAATGTTACCACGATGGTCGTGGATCGTTAAGTCGGTGTTGTCGCTTACCTATATAGATAATTATATGATATACTAGTATACTAGAATATATTATGGCGACGAAATTATAATATATATATAATATTATGTATATATTGTATATTATATAATATTGTTATTTGTTTGCGGTTCAATGGACGCCCATGAGCGCTTGGATGTTAGGCTGTTGAATGAGACAAGTTTGACAGGAAGATGTCATCGGCGGTGCGTCGGTCAACTCCTTTTCCGTTTCTCCGATGAAGCTCATTGCCGCTGGAGAGGTTAGGTTAGGTTCACGATCGCTGTCCATCGGTTCGTACAACTCGTTACGTCCACTGCACAGAGACTCGTCCGCCGACCCGTTTGCGTCCTCGTCGATGTTCACTTGAGCTCCCACGGAACACTGCAATCGTATAACAATAATAGAAAATAAAATAATCATAAATATTATTATCGTAATTATTTTCAACGATTTTTCGGTTTGGCGCAGTACTCAACATACATGCTAAAGCTATAATATTGCAGTCATTGATTTTTTTTGCTTTAGTATGTTTTCAACCCTCATCTCGATTCGTTTCCTCGACTTATTTTAAACATGAGCTTTCTAGCCGTATATAAAGGCATTGAGATACGTAACGAATAAAAATAAAAAAATTTTTTATGGATAATGATAATTGTATACATTTCCATGTAACATATATTTCACCCTACATTGAAAATCTACAATAGGTTTTATATTTTTCATAATATATTTAGGTATAATACAATCCATAATTGCATGATGACCAACCGAGATATAGTATGGGTAATGGGTTTTGTATTAAATTTGAATGCATTTCAATAATACAATAACAATATTATTATTACACTGAATATTGGACATGCAATTTAGTTATATCACTGATTCGCCGACTCTTTCCGCCATCTCGTGATATTATCATCATTCCATTTTTGACCTTCTGATATAATAGTGACCCGTAAACTATACTACTAGGTCTAGAGTCAGCCAGTATATATTATTGAAATTAAAACAACTACTTACATATTATTTAACGTACCTAAGTATACTTAGTGCGATAAATCGATGCTACAAATTGCATTTTATTTGAAAATATGTTACAAAATTATAATTTATTCTAGGACCTAACCTAACTGATCCAACTCTCAGAAAAAATTATTTTATAGATAGCAGCACATGGGTCGTGTTGTCGTTTACATTTTAATAATAACTTCGGGGCAATAATGGCTCAATCCAATGATACACGATTAGATGTATCATAAAAATATTAAACTGTCTAAGCAAGTGGTCATTGGATGTATAATATTTTTTATCGTGTAATCAATATAACTGAGTTTATATTTTTAAAAATTAATTAGCTTTTAGCAAATAACAAAATAATATTAATATGTTTTATATGAGATATGCCAATCCACAACAATTTTAATTTTTCCAATATTTTATCAAATAGAAAGTAACCCAAGCCATTAAACAACTAAAATAACTTAAAGATTATGATTGTTTTATAAACATAATTGAAAAGGCATTAATTAATTTTTATTTACTTGACTACATTGGTTTCATTCGAGTTAATCCTTAAAAAAAGTTCGAACTTTAATTGCCCATGTTGTACAATATCACTTTTAAGGGTTGGGCCAATATGGTTAGTACTTAGTACTGGTATCGCCTCAATTTTTAAGAAACTATTAATTATAGATTCAAATACTAAAAATGACTATACTTTCATCCACTTCGACTCCCAAGAAAAATTGTATTCGATTATAAAATTATATAAATTATATAATAATATATTATATATTATTATAGTGCGTTTTTAGAGAATTTAGCCTTAAAGTTGGCAAATATTAAAGTACCCGGGAGCCAGGGGGCGGTGAACGGGATGATGTCTCAATGTCACGGAAATTAATCGAACACCAAAGCAATAATAAAAACACGCCGATTACAAAAGGCTGTTTTATCAAAACGACCGACGACTGAACAACATCAAATGGCGAAAACAATTTCGGCCGAGTGCAAACGATAGGTCTTGTAGCCTGGGTAAAATGGGCAAAGGAAAGTGAATTGTGTTTGATAAATTCCTCGACTAGGTAGGTATTAAAAAAAAAACAACAACAACAACAACAGACACAGCTCCCAAGCCACAACCAACGAATACACTAAAATCGCTCTCGGCCGATTGAAAATGTCGAAGTGAAAATAAGTACAGAAGAGAAAAGATCTCCGGGAAACAATGGTGAGTAATTTTTATGATGAGGTTAAAAGAAAATTAACCACATAATAATATCACGATGATTTTCCGAATTTTATATTGTGCAAGTCGACTTGTCTTTTAACGGATAATCGTGGACCTCCGTAAGAACGGGTGTGGTTGATTTTATAATATGTTTAATATTATAATAGGCGTGTAAAAATAATCCTCTCATAATTCACAGTACACAGATGGGATTATATTTGTTATATTTTTAACTATAGAAATCAACCCTATAACAACAAGACACTTTTATAATAGCTAAGCGTGTACACCAAAATATCGCGATAGAAAAACTTTTTTGATTTTCAGCGGAGGCTTTCGTTTTACAAGGTTGATATATTTTTTTTTTATATCTTACGCTTTTATTTTTATTTTTTGTTGGATGAAGTACTCTGAAAGTTACACCAGACTCTCTATCTAATATAATGGATTGAAAATTGGACAGCGGACACAAATTGGGGTGAAAAAGTGTTTTCACTACAACATCGCATTATTGTTATTATTTATTATGAGACAAAATTTGTTAGTTTATACTTATTATTATGATATGCAATTTAAATTCGAATCCATTATCCTACAATAGGGAAAAATTATAAAATATCTTATTATTTAAAAGTATTAAAAGGAAGACAATTAATTATCTACAAGGTTATATATTTTGGAAGCCCATGTATTGACATTTTTTAAAATAATAGCTTAATATTTGAAAACTCAGATTTGTACTTTGTTTTTGTGAATGATGATTGTTGTTTTGTAAAATATATTATATATAATTTTGATTAATGAAAATACTTAAAGGTAATAATTTATGAATTCAATAGAACGAATGTTTGCCAGTAAATAATATATATATATAACTTTATATGATATATAATGTCTGTATTTCGTTTCGACTTTCAACATATTGAAGCATCGTCGTAGGCGACACGATGGCGCCTTTTCCCCTATAAGCTATTTGTATTCACCGTAAAGTCTCCACGTCGCGAGTGAATTAAGGAGCGGCGGTGACGTGTCCATGGGCTTTTGTTGTCACAAAGGGTGGGCCGTTGTGTTTACCCGTTATTCCCTTGATATAACATCGATACAACGATAACACAATAATATGATACCATACATTCACGATGTCTCAATAATAACATAATATATTATGAGTCACATATAAATTAGTTGTATTAAATAAAGACAGTTGGCTGTTATTTACAAACCATACAGCTATAGATTTTAAAAATATTTTATTTTCGATTTGATTATCATCAATATATTCTATTTTTATTTTTGGTATTAAAGTTTTTTTAGGTTCAACTGAGTTTTTTAATATTTTCGTTTAATTGGTTCATCCTCACCATTATTCTAATTGAGTGGCACTGACCCAAATACACATTCACGACCACACACACGCACACACACAAGCGCAACTAGGAAGATTTTTTGGGGGGGTTGGAAGGGGTGGATTTCTTAGTGTTTTTCTGTAGCTTTCATTATTTGCGGAACTCGTAATGCCACAAGTCAAAGATATACAATATTAAGTAAAATATATAATTTGACGGACAATAAGGTCAGGTTACTGGAAACCCGCGGGCTGCAGTGCCATAAAATATGCGTATAAACGTGTACAATGTATACGTTTATTTTAATTAATAACTCATTTTCTTAATTTTTTAGTGGGAATTAGTATTTTTTTTGTTTTTTGATTGCTAATGGTCCATCGGGCAAAACAAGTTTAAGCATGCATCAAATCGAATCTTCCCACATTGCCTATCAAGGAGGCTGAGTTGCACTTATAGTTCATAGAAGTGTCCATTATCAAAATGAAAAATAAAATAAAAATAAAACATATTATTCATATAATCATATAGATAGTAATGTAGTATGCACCACTGCTCGCATTATCACCATCAAGTCTCTTATATAGGGATGGTAATTTTAACGGGCAACGAAGTGCATGGGATCAGTTAGTATAATATAAAATAAACGTATACTGTAAACGTGGGAAATCCAAGCACGACGATTTTGATTGCTATAATATAAGTCGCGTCTGCAGCACGCTCCGCTCGCGAGTTATATTAGGTATATCGCGTTGTTGTTTTTTTATTTACTTCCCAAAAGCAACAACAGCGGCGGTGGCAGCTTTAATAACTTAATGTCAGACAAAGTCCTAGACACGAAGCCCGGTCGTCACGCACCACGCCCACGATTGATCACTTCCGGTGGTTATCATTCCGCCGGTTTTTTTAGGGTGTGGCTGCTCCCTCGTTACGACGGGCGGCGCTGCGTTTGCTAGCTTATCCGTTTATACATATATATTAAAATAACGTGACTATGTGTGCGTGTGTGTGTGTGTTCGTACTCGCGTTTAACGTGTATATTTTGATTCCGTTTCGCGTTTTAATTACGACCTCGGACCAGTCGGTCACCACTCGTCACGTGTTTGCGTCAGAGGGTGTTGTGTTGTAACAACAGTGGAAGTGTAATTATTATTGTTCGTTTATCGCGTTTATGTATACACTTACACTGTAAAAGAGACACGCGAAATCAATCGACCAGAAACACGCCTATGTTACATATATTACTTATGTAGTTATGTATTATATTCGTCATCCCCGATGCCGTCTGCGTCACAACAGCTGATATGTACTGCAACTGAAGGCATATATAATATATAGCTAAGGGCTTCCAACCCATCATGATAGGTAAACACGAAACAAGGGATTTGTGTCCTCACCGAATTTACGACAAAAAATTCCGAGAAAAAAAATCAAAATTATAGTGTTCTAACACGCACCTTAGTTGTACAGTGTCAAACGTCGAGCACGCTGCACAACTCAGCACAAGACAGACGAGTAGTCTTGAAATTTCCGTATAGAACGAAGAGCTTTATTATTATTTATTTATTATTTATTATTTATTAATTAATTTACGGAATAAAAATTCCTTATTTAGTACAGCACACAACAATAATTCAGTAATATAAGATAGTTAACATATACAAGGGGCGATGGCCTAAAAATACAGCAGAATTACAGGTACAATAAATATAAATTTAAATAATTAGGACACAAGTAAAATTACATACAAGAAATGTCAAAATAATAACACAATATTAAGGTAAACTGAGAAAGGTGGGGTCCTCGTTAGCCAACCGCATCATGCGGTCAATTGGTTTGTTTTTACCGTAATTGGTGCAGTGGAGAGGTACAGTAAAAGGAACTCGAGACCTTGTGGCCCGATGTGGAACTTTAAAGTCTACTTGGTCAAGCAGTGAAGGGGCATTTATGGAACCATCGATTAACTTTTGCAAAAAGCCCAGGTTAGCTTTAACGCGTCTATCTGCTAAAGAAGTAAGGTTAAGTGCGTGCAATACTGGAGTATAGTCATGAGGAGGATGGACAATTTTTAGCATGTAAGCCGCAGACGGCAGAAAGCGCCTTTGAACTCGCTCTAAGTGGCAAGAATCAATTACCACAAATGGGTCCCAGAGCACAAACGCATACTCTAGCAAACTTCGGACTAAAGAGCAGTAGACAGTCTTAAGAGATCCAGACAGTTTGAACTCATTCATGGTGCGCATTACGAAGCCAAGCGATTTGAGGGCTCGGCAGCAGATGGAGTCAATGTGAGGGCGGAAGTTAAGATCGGCAGTGAAAAGAACGCCCTAGTCACCATTGCTTGTAACTCTATCAATCACTGAACCATTGATTATGCATGGTATAACATAACTTTTATTCTAATCAACATTTAAAAACTATTCTTTTATAAATAATTTGTAGACGCTTGCGTTACAATAGTTCTTACAGTATAAGATTTCTTTCTTTTTCTTTTTAAAACTTAAAATAAGAAATTTTAAATTGTATTACATTGTTTTTAGAAACTGTTAAAGTAGAAAATGTGTTAATCTAATTTTTAGAAAATTGTTCATGGTTAAGACGATTGTTTATACAAGTAGTTTATTTTTTGCAATTAAATATCAATATTTTTTTTTGGAGAGAATTATAAATCAAAACGTAAAAACTTTTGTCAAAATATTATTCTTGGAAGTTTTTAGACATAAGTAAATCTTAAATAATTTACTATCTACATATTGTTCATGTTTTTTTTTCATATGTTAAAATAGTATGATAGATTATTTATTTTTATTTTGTCAGGTCTTTCTGTTACACTCTATTGTACCTATATCATCAATATCCATTATACTGTTAAAGGTTCAAAATTTTTGTCCTCGTTCGTTTTCAAGTCGTAATTGCAGTCGTAAATGTAATGAAAATTATTTAGAAAACAGATTTTATTCGTAACGTTTCAGTAGAAACAAGTTTTTTAACACTTTAAATATTTGTATGAAACAATTACATTTCTAATACAATTAAACCTGTACTTCTATTGTATATCACAATAAATAATAATATAATTAACTTGTATAAAGTCACGAGGGGTGAACAGCTGACGGGTCTCTGAAAGATCATTTTGTGGTCGGATGATCACCGGATGCTTTTCCGTATTCACTATTCCTATGAGAATTTATACGAGCTGGCTGGCTTTGGACAGTCCAAGTAATGGTTTCAGACTCTAATATAAAAATATAATGAAGTATTATATGATATGCTGCCAATACTTTCAAAAGCATACCTTGGTGGGACCTAAACAGAAATAGTAATAGTAATAGTAATAGACTAGATTTTATAACAGCGGATGGTGTGCCAAAATAAATATATAGTAGGCATGGATTGTTGTTGATCGAAGAGACCTCGTCGTACAAGACGTAAATATTAGACACATAAGGTATTATTTAGGCAATAAATCACATCACTTATACGGAGTTTTTCATATTTCCATAATTGCTCCTTGAAATATTTTTATTTTTATTTATATTTTTTCATAATGATATAATTATTATTTAAAATGCAATTAATTCCAATACTGTTATCGTGAAGATTGATTATTAAAACGATAGAGAAAAAAGAATTATTTAATAAACGAGTATAATATAACCGAATGGATTAAAACGCGCCGAACGGAACGTGCCTCGAGATAATGATATTGCTGTTTGGCCTGACCTTTTGGAAATACATGCGTTTGTGTAAACAAAAAAAAAAACGAAAACACATACCTACCTATACCGACTGACTATAGTACGTCGAGCAGGATTCGTTCGTGCAAACCGCGTTGGCAAAATCTCAAAAAGAATAAAATAAAAGATCAACTTGCCGGACATGCCCCCCGGGGATCGCGGCTTAATTGACGCGTGCGTACCCACCACCCATACACCCACCCGGCTTATGCGAACCTGCCTACGTTTCACTCGCATCAGAAACGCATTTGTTAAATTAGCCGACCCTCGTGCACAGCCGGCTCGACATAATATCACGGTGTTCCAACTACTTGCCGCAGTATTGCAGTTCATCGTCTGGATAATTGTATCCAGACAATAGTTGTACTTGGATGAAAATATTTAACATTTTTGTCTTGTCTATAGAATACAATTTTTTATCATATATTATTGTTCTTCTATATTTAAAGACAGTGGTTAATTATCTGAGATAATATATTTTTTGTGACAAGATTTTCGATTTTGTTTTTTTGGGGGACGTTTTAGTTTAACCTATATCCTATTTAATCGATTTTATTTTTCATTCGTTTAGTTCTCTCATATGTATTTATTTTATTAATTGTTTCATACTGGTAGTTTGTTATTTTCTAGTACTAACATTGTTACATTGTGTATTGTATGCCGATGGATGTATTTAAAATACAAGTATTTACGAATTTTAAACATTTAAACTTATAGGTTAGGTCTATATAATATTATAATATGTCCATGTATTTATAGCAAAAAAGCTATTTTACAAAAAACTTGAGTTTTGAGTTATCTATTTTTATCTAGATTAATTTTCAATGAATTATCACTGCTTACCTATAGGAAGATACTAGATATATTTTTAGTTATTTTTGTCCAACACTGCTCTTTGGATACGCTTTGATATCTAAATACTATCTGCAGCAGTCAAACGAAAAAACGTCTATTGATGAGACCATTATTATTCATATTATAATCAATTTATGGTAAACTCAGATTTATTCATATTTGAGTACAAATTAAATCAACACGTGCCATATTATATATTTAAATATATTATTTTGTCTGTTTGACGATTTCGCGATTTGTATAGAATCGATGGCCAAAAGATTATTATTATATTTAAACGTTACGAGCAAAACTTAAAAAAACCATCATCCGTTTTGTATGTAGAGTCAAAGAAGTTTTAGAAACGATTAAACTTTTAAAATGAGAAAATAAGATAATGCCATAAACACTACACTGCATATTTTCATGAATACAAAGAAGCAATTCGTTCATTTGAATTAACTATGTCAAATCGTTCATGTTTCAGACTGAAATCAGTCGCAGATTTATAAGCGTTATACTTTTACAAGTAATAGTAGTACAATATGTAAATATGAAATTAGTATGTCAGAGAAAATTAAATCAGAAATATGGAAATAAAACAACTCCAAGTAAATATTAAATTTGACTATTGTATTATGAAATAAAATATTGTTGGGTTTACATTTTTCCTATATAATTTAAAAATACATTCAGTTTTAATTTTAAAATATTGTTTTTTGTTCATTAGACACAAGCGTTGGGATTGAAACAGAGTACCTATATGAATATTAATGTTTTTTTTAATGGGTTTAATCGATTTATGATTAGGGTTAACTACTCGGAATAATAATTACACTATTCAAGTACGCTTTTAATAATTTCTTAGTTCCGGTTAACATCAGTTGAATTCGATTAAAAATCAACACTAATATGGTGCATTTTATTGTTTCGAGTAGTAAACATAATTCGTCGGTTTAATAAACCAAATAGTATTTTAAAAATCATTAGTAAAAAGAGTAAAAAGAACTAAAGTCGATAACCCCGTAATATTAATAAATAATATTAAGATATAACAGTTAATATAAACTTTAACCGTGTATCGATAATTACAAGCTCAAATTCCCAATACTAATGTTAAATACTATACCTATGTTTTACGATTAAAATGTTACCATATATTTACAGAGTAATTTAATTTTGCAAGACGTCGTAAAATACATAAAATATATCTGCATTTTACTATAAACTCTAATACTTTAGTGCAAGATAATCCAAGTTGGATGATCATTTAGAATGCAGTCTGCCCATCTAAGTCACATTTCAAAAATTATCTGCATCCCACATCCTGTACCGTAAACGACCAAAAAATGCCAATGCCAAAGAAGGGTGGTTGGTGTGAGTATAAAATATTATGTTGTAACTTTGTAAGTACTGCTAGTTTGATATTATATCATCGTTAAGAAGACTTACCGTCGATCCGTTTTCCGATTCTGTACCCACTGGTGACGCAGTTACCTGGTCCCTAGTAGTCAACTGGTAGACGTTCATCATGTGAGCCGATTGCGCGTGCACCATGAGATCCCAGGCACTGTCAAACGATTCTTTGCACTGGACACACACCAAAGACAAGCAGCCCTCGTTCAAGTTTCCGGGCCATTCTGCAGGACAAAAGAAACAAATATCGGTACAGGAAAAACGTGAAATTCGGTATACGTACTACAGTAAAATATATATTAAAATATTATATAATACAAATCATAAAAGGTATTATTATATTATTTTGTTATTGAAATTTAACTATTCTAACATAACTACGAAAAAAATAAAAATTGAAAGGTATATTTTTAGTGTACGAGTTAAAAAGCAAGATATTATGCAAGTTCTAACTTCTGATATAATATAATTTATATCAATGTCTTGGGAAAGTTGGTGACATCAGAAATTTAAGGGTGGAAAAATAATAAGAAAATTTATTTTTTTTGTTCAATAGGAGTATACCTAACTATACTAACCTTCATTTTATCAAGTATATGGCATAAAATAATACACAAACACAATTGAATTAAGTAAAAATGAACTTACTCACTTATTATTTTGGTTCTTGAATATATTTACAAAGGTGGAGGACGGCATTAACAAGTTAACATTTAGTTTATTAAAACTTATTAACTTATCAGTTAACTTAACGAGTTAGAGAATCTACCTTAACAACAACTTAGCTTTTTCCTGTCACTATACGCGTGAGTGCGTGACCTCCCTAAAAAAAATATCTTCTTTTTAGCTGAGTTAAGTTTGTATTTTCTTCCATGTCAACTAAACCTATTTTTTTTAAAGTTCAACAATATATTGCTGTTAACTGCAAAACTCATGTTCCTCTCTGCATATTTATTTGTATTATTTAATAAATAAGCTAACATATTTTGTAAGTTAGCTATTGGTTATTGGTTAATGATAAAAAAGAATAGATAAAATGGTAGATAAATAAAGGTTTTTTTAAAGATTTTTTTTACTACCAAATCCCAAGAACTATTATGTATATTCTAACCAAACCTGTAAGAGTGTAAGACCCATTCCTACATATTTCTAGTCTCTACTTTGTATCGAAGATATTATTATGACATCAAATATTGTCCCTATAATATTATATTTTAGTGAGCGCTATAATTTTGGACCCGCTGTTCACCAATAATTTCTTAAGACCACGCCCTTCAGGCAATTTCTCAAGTATGGGGGAATTCTGGAACTTACATTTTATATTTCATTGAACTAGATTTATACGAACGTAACAAATTCTTGTATCAAATACATTTTTTTTTAATTAGAGTAGTGTAGGAATAATTCATTTAATCCCATTATTATCGTTACTATAATCTACAGTTCACACACACCATTAGTTAATTAATAATTAAGTATGTTATAGATTAAGGTACCATACTATTCGATCACGGTCGGCCGGTTTACCGATCGAGTGGAAATAAATAAATGCGGTTAGGTTCCTATATTATGTACACCACGTGGTGCACTGTCACTCGCATTGTTCGAATTATTTAATTGGTTTTCTTTTAAGTTGAAATTATATAATAATAATAATAATAATAATATTGTTATTTATTATTATTAATGTTTATCCGTTTTCGCCGTAATGGCACTATCGATTTTCCCAAACAGCACTTTTAAATATTATTGAACGCACCCATTTTTTCTTTAAACACTTTTGTAATAATTGTTTAATATAATAATACTTACAAGCTATGCGTACGCCTTCTAGGTGTCGGAATATATATATTATTTAAATCAATTTTAATTAATTTTGCACGACGATTACAAGGCTTGACTTGACAACGACGACGTCGGAAAATTCGATATTTTTTTTATTTAATTAAGACAAAATGACATAGTAGTTGATTTCGACACATGGTAAGTTGCCACGTCTATACGGTCCTTTTTTAGGTGGTTGTAATTTTTTATAAGGTTGTTTATTTTATGGTGTTTACCGCTAGTAGGGCATTACGTATTTAGATCAGGCCTAGGAATGGCTGACTTCTATATTTAGGGCTGGTGCCAGGTATTCATCATTGCAGAGTCACGACATTATACGAGTAGTTTGCTGGCTGACATAGTATGTATTTAAAAATACGTAAATCTAAACTTGTGAACCGCTCTAATGCACTGACCCCGATAATGCATATTCTATTATAATAATATGTTAAAAAATATAAAGTCGTAACGAAAGTGAAGTTCTGATGTCACAAGGAGAGGGTTATAAATTATAATAGGGTGACACCGGACTGTTCAAGCTATTATTTGTACTTTATAACAGTGCCAGACAACAAATATTAATATTATCATAAAACATTTACTGTTATTGTTGTTGAAATTGGGCTTGACAGAGTTGTTACACTTGCAGGTGAACCTGAGTTTGCAGTATTCCTTCTTGTGATCCAATAGACCTTGTAGTTCGGTGAACATCTCGCGACAGTTGCCACATATCAGTATGTCTGGATTGCCTGCGTAAAATCAGTGGGTTAGTTGTACAGCCTTTGAGCTATATATAGTTAGTTATTAGTTATCACGTAGTACGTTTCGCTAGTTTGACCTGCCGACTTGATTTCGCTAGGCCATTTTAAACTAATAATATAATATACCTATTTAAATTTGTATCGGTCGCGCACTAAACACTATACCTATAGCCGAGAAAAAAAAATTAATCGAAAACCCAATAATGCGGATGAAATGTAGCATGTTTATTTCAAATATTATTTATTATTTCTTAATATTCTTTTATTTTTTATCTGTAGTTTCACTTGTTTTTGAATTTTTAAATTATTTTTTTTATTGTGAGGTTTATTTTATACAATGTTTATAATATTTTATTACTGTTTAATACAACACAATTCGGTATACATTACTAGTTAAGTATTCAGCATATATTTTAATAATAATCTAAAAAATACATCTATATTTCCTATAAATATTTCTACAAATCCTTGAAATGTATTGATATATTTTATAAAAAACACATATTATCAGATATTTAGGTATTTAATTCAAAACACATATCTACATTCAGACAAAAACTTAATATGCCTTTAATCTTTTTTAAAACCGTTTCCCATACTCGATATTATCTGATGAATATAAATAACTCAATTATTGATGACAGGTGCCGGGTCTGATTAAAATAAAATCGTTTCACTCGGGCATAGTGGGGGATTTCAGGACTTACACCATTTACAATAAATCATTATATTACTAGTCAACTCACTGTAGAGCTTGAGTTGGTCCGGCACGATGGCGTGATGCGACTGTTGCTGTAGACCTTGTCCAGCCGTCGGTTGACCGCTACCACAGCCTCCGTTCTGGTTACGGCCGCCCTTCACCGAGAACTGATGGCTGACTTTTTGGCGTTTTGAAGCCTTTGATCCACCACCATTGCAATTGTTGCCCGCCACAGCGGTTGGTGGTGATATCGTCGACGACGAAGCGGCGTAATAGCTATAAAACGTATGCAGAAACGCACGGAAAACCACGTACAAGATTAGAGGGTGTGTCAACAAATTATGTTTTCCGGCAGGTGTATAACACACTTGCAATATTAGACAAATACCTACAGTTTAGCTATTTTTTATAGAAAACTATATTTGTTGGAACGACTTTTTTCTCTTTTTTTCAGTAAGTTACTTCCATTCCGAACAAATCGATTACCCCTCCGCGGACGGGCCAATTATTACGGGGCCCGCGAACGCACAATGGGTTGTAATTCATCGGGTTTTCGAAATTGCACTCTGATATCACGTCTGCCCTACTGTTTTCCGGATCATAACTCTTAGGCCCATTAAAAACAATCCTCCTCCCCGCCTCTCAGAACGCGTTTATAACGCTCGCACCATATTGATTTAATTTCCCGTTTTATATTTTATACGTTTGTCGATTGAGCGAGTCTATATTATATTATGGGTATTATACACAAGAGATTCGCAATTTTCTTGCTGGTTTTTGACTTTTAATTTTTTTTTTTTAAATTAGATAAGCCTCACTCATCGTGACGCGTCAAACGCCTCAACGGCATTATAAACACACGCACTCGACCGGCAACAACCTATACCCTTTTCGAGAGGGTGGCGGGAACGGACAAACACTAAACCTTAATCCCGTCTCGTCGTTGCGCGTCGACGTGACGCGTGAATTTGCATTTTATGAAATATATATATCATTTTATATACATATTATATACCTGCAGTGGTCCGACATCATAATATAATAACACGTCCAAACTCGGGAGCTGCCACTGACACCGTTTTGATGCGACATGTTAAGTGCGCGCAGTCGACAGATTTTCGAATGATTTTTATTGGCAAAAGCACAACGCGAATATATTATGATGATGATATATAAACGCGTATTAATATTATATAGATATCGTAATATGTTGTATAAAGTAAATTCGCAACCGCATCATAAACACTGTTTTGCAATTAAGTCGCGACCGCTAACCGTTTGATGACAGTTTCCATTGGTAGGTATATGTTCACGACCAGTCGTGGAAAATACTTAAGCTATTTACGATGTATGCAAATGTATAATGTGCATATAATATTATGTTATTGAACGGTTTCGCAAAAAAAAAAAAATTAAGTATACAACTATAATACAAGTGTACAGCAAAAAATGTTGGTCCTCATTTGGAAATAGAAGTTGGTATCGCCCCAACACTATACACTACTCATAACTAATGGTACTGGAAATCTATGAGAATTCGCAAAATTATTTGAGAAACAGTCTTAGATACTCGTTTTCATAGCAAATTGCATGTCCTATTGAAGAAAAAATTGTTCACTACTTTTTTTCCCACAAATATTTGTTTTTTTTTTTGGGGGGGGGGGGAAAGGTTAAACTTCTCTAATCTCCCTACCATCAGTTATGTCTACATGCAAACGTCCAAACGAAAATAATAAGTACAACAATAATATTATGGAAACATATATATTATATAAACGCGTGTGCGAGTTGTCATTGTAATGCACAACTCGTGTCTCCACGAGGGCGCTGCGTCATGATTTCAATGTAAACGCGATAAATTGCGTAGATGTACAAGGTTTGACGACCCTGTAATAATCGCATAAGCATGTTCGAGTAATATTTTAAAAATGTCACACTCGTCCGCCACGATACTCGTCGTTTGGCGTAGACGCATAAAATGCGTGTAGAGTACGTATATAATAATAATAATAATAATAATAATAATATGGTTACTGCCAACCCTTTTCGAGAGACCGTACACACATGTATAACTATCCAAAATTTTCAATAAATTCTTGTACGGTTCATTACCACCCCCGCGCCAGTTTGGCTACAACTAAATTCCTCCAGAAATTCCATTCCTACATCGTTGAGCGTCGTTCACATGCGTGCAATATATATAATATAATATATTATATAACACATGTAATATATAATATAATATATTGTCTGAAAATTAAAGTGGAGAGCTAATATAACACGTTTTATTGTGCATACTTTTTCCCTTCCACTACAATATTATAGAAGACAATGCACGCGTTTCGTGTGGTGAACAAATTACGCGTACTAAAATACTCCGAAAGTACGTTATGTCAGTGTATTTTAAACACTATCTTGTCTGTTTCATACTCTTATACATGATGTACACAGGGATTATTTTAACAAGAAATACTTATCATCTCAAAAACTATTACTTATATAATGTTGAAAATATTTAATCATTACAAAACAACATTTTTGAAAACATGAAATTTTTAATTTATCGTCTTGTAAGATTTGTAGGTTTTTGAAAGACAGAATTCGTTTTTAATTTCATTCTTCGAAGCAGAATGTTTTTTTGAGAATTTTAATATAATATAAAAATCTATGTTTTTTGTAATGACTTAAAAGTATGTAAAAAAATATTTTCCAAAACTTAAAAATAGTTTTCCAGTTAATGAATGTTTCTGTTAAAATAACCAAGTATATAATATTATATAAACGATCGTTAAATTCATATTACGTAAGTTGCCCAAGACACTCATTTTAGTCATTTTCTCTGCCTATATTTGTAATATTTTGTTTTCTCTATTTAATTTAGAAAGAGTAACAGCAAAAAAATTTTTGAAACGAAGAAATTAAAATATTTATTGGTTTTTATCACAACGATTTTGTGCATTATTTAAGTTTTGGTAACGGTTACCGCAATTTGAAGTTATGTAAGTACATGAATTGAATCTCATTATCATTTTGATTAATTTAATTAAAAAATATAATGAATTTTTAACCAATTAAGTAATTTATTATCATGTACCAACGCATTTTTACTTTTTAGTTTAAAGTTTAGATTAAGTGTCGTTTGACGGCACGTGAATATTATTTTGTTATATACTTTATTCAGTAATCAGTTCAAAATGTTTGTAAAGTATACTTATACCGATTCAATATTTGGTGTATTTTAAAAATGACATTTTTAGAACGTGAGATGAAAAACATTGCATCAAAATTATTATTTTTTTTTTTTTTAACAATATTATCTTGGTATACGAAACTGTAGTAATTTTATTTTATTGTTTTTTGTAAAAACAAACGCCTTTTTTTTGTTACAGGACAGATCATAATAAATAAATCTATATAAAATACGGAAAAAACAGGAAAACTTGCAGGTTGCCCAATTTGTATAATATATAAACACAAAACTACTTAGATAAGTATCATGTACTATGTATCAGTGGTATCAATGTGTATTTTATATAATTATTATGATCACAAACCCGTCGACGCATTTACGCGACCGCTCCTCAATCCACACAGGCTTTTGAACAAATTCTATTATCGTCTTGTACACGCATACTGGTGCAGCGTGTATAGTCGTTAATAATTATGAAAGTTACGCGAGTTTTAGAGGGTAAATTTACTGACGAATTTGAAACGGTCCGCGGCTTCTGCAGATTCGGGACGGGCGGGAGGAAGACAAACGCACACATGCACACACACACACACGCACACCTGCACAGTACTACGAATACCCATACCTATAGTAACATATACTCGTGTGTACTGTGTACATACCGCACGTCGAGTGTCTGTGGGTGTGAGGCTGCAAGGGGTGTGGCGGGTACGCTAACGAACGTCGTTTATCTGGCTCGACAGTCCGTAACTAATGTAACATAATAGCTAGCCGGGGCGGCCGCTCGGTAAGGGATGTTGAGGGGGTGAAATTTTGCCATAATGTAGTCGCGACCGCTATACCATTGTCGTCGAATCCACCACATCCCTCCCACCTGCTTTCGCTTGTTTCCGAGTTAAACTTTTATCGCACAAGTTTTGCCGTCGACGCCGCCGCTGATCGGGTGCAAACTACACTCACAACACACACACACACAATGTGAAAAGTGACGTGTGAATATATTATACATATTATAGTACCTAACTATAGCTATGATAACATTTTTTTGATTTTTCGAAAATTGTAAAAAAAAACTTTGTTTGATAGCAGAGATAGTTAATGCGAAAATGTAGGTATTTCATCAAATATTAACAGTGTTATAATTTATAAGTACCTACATCAAATGTTATAGTTGACAAAATGTATATTATGTTTATGGTGTTCGAGTATTATATATACTAGCTGGTATTTAACTTGGTGTTTTTACATGAAGTACAACCTTTTAATTCACAAGTTACACTCCAAATCCACTAAATGATATTAACTCAACTCAAAGGGCTGTTTACTATTTAATGACAATATTGACATTATTATACTGTAAATCTGATAAACCAGTTAACACCAGAAATGTACCTATTACATTTTTCACTATCATTTAATTTTATAAAATATTTTAATAAACCCATAGGTAGGTACTTATGTCCAATAAAAATTAAATAACCTTATACAATATATTGTTAATAATTTTAATTTTTAATTTAATAATATTACAACAACCTTTGATATCAATTAGTTGTTTGCTATATTGCTTTCATCTTCATAAAACATTTAGTCAGGACTTATGATATAAATAATATGGTACATTTTTAAATTACAAAATTTGAAAATCACATTTAGGTGCCTTAGTGATTTTACATTTAATGCCATAAATATTTTAAGAAGGTGAACGAAATTACCAATTAGTTACAACTTACAGTGGCATTAACTGTAAAAATTTATTCACAGCAAGTTAGACACGAAACTTCGTTTAAAGAAATGTCTAGACTAATTAATGGTTTATAGGATGACTGTTATATATTTAGCACAGAAAAAAAATATTTTGGAATTTAAAATGCACTTACCAATCTTGTTCCAAGTTAAAGCCAATAAAGAATCCCATAATTTTCAAACACTTCAAAATTCTTATCCGCAAATCTGTGTACACTCGATCTTTTAATTGTTATAGAAGACTAATGATCAATTATTTTTGAATATAAATTGTATGCTTAAACAGGTGTTACAATATACCTACAATTTATTTTAATTTTGGACGTGTTCAAGTGATTAGACTATATTGCACTTAGGTAAACTTTAAAATGATGGTAATGAATTATAAAGCATTGATTATTAAAACAAAATGTTTATTTTTATGTCTAATATAGACCATAGTATTATATTTCGTTGAATTATTTAACATTTTATATTGTTACACTACACTATAGTCTAGAACTATTCGATTATTTATTTTATTATATTTAAGCTTAATAAACACAAAATGTATTATTTTTGTTATTATTTAGCTGGTACAACCATATTAAATAATGGAAATTTTGAACCATAACATGACCAAGTAAGTAAAGACGTAGGTAAGTAAGATAAACCAAGTATACAAATAGGTACACTATACATCCTTTTACAATCGTCAATATATTAACATTATTTTAATTTAATAATAACATTTTTTCACCTAAACACGCGCCAAGAATGTTAGCACCAACATTCAAGTACCTAAGTTTCCGAAACTTTAAAAAATAATAACCTTCTACGAGTTCAACATTTCCTTCACTACTATAGTATTATATTGTTCTTAAAAAATCTATAACGATACTGACATGTAGTAAATCTTAGTTTTTACTCATTATTTTTTCTAATATACAGATTAATGATTATATTACATTAGAGTGTGTTGCATAATCTATTCTACTCTCACGTTAAAAAAAGTGCAGCTTGTCAAATAGTATAGTCTTAGCGTATATCATATAACTAATACAAATAACCCAAAACTGGAAATTTTTATTTTGAATTTGAAATAATACGAATAGAAATAACCTGCCTTCTGAACTTGTTTTTAAATATAACGATAACATCATAAGAGTCAGCATTTTATATGACTTGCATTCTTTGGAATTTCGAGTATATATTATCCTTATCATAACTGATATGTGTGTATAATATACATTAGTATATTTTCTGTGTAATCACGATTTTGAGAAGCAAACCAATTTTTATAGACGTACATCACTTAACGTTTGACGGCTCATCTACCACAGTGCAGTTGTGTGTGTATAGGTACGGGTCGAAACAAAAAAATAAGAATAAAAATAAAAATTGAAAAACGACACCTTTTCCCGAAACCACCCTCTTCGCTTGAAGCGTATCGACTTCGATCCATTAGGGTCGTGACGGTACAAAGGCGAACGTCTTGAATTCAATTAAGTTTAAAATATAATGTCTCGTCAGCACTCCAAACGGAAAAGAGCGTTTTTGGGTTGTCTGTTTTGAATAATAGATTTCTATTATTTATTTATTTATTTTTTATTTCTTCTGTTGCGCCTCGAAATAGCTGTGTTCTCGTGCCCCGTATAATTCACTCTTTGCGTTCTCGCCTCCGCCGCAGCAACGATTTGCAAGCGAGAAATGCTGATGAAAATTCAACGTGTACAGTTTCATTCACGTTTTTGCATATTTACAGACTTCCGCGTTCATTGCACACCCTTAACGACCGCATTGTTCTTAGATCGCTTTCCCTCAACCACACAGGTTGCGCTGCATATTACCGCGTGGTATATATCTACGCTCACGCGTAGTACAGCCGTCACTGCTGTAGAAACTAGAAAGTTTAGAATTGAAAACATTTTCGAAATATTATGATATTAGGTAGGAGGTACGTCTAAAACGAATTAAAAACATCATACATGGCGTGCCGGACTGTCCTCGCTTTGTTCACGCCCAAGACACCGCGAAATCGAATTCCGAGTCTAATTGCAGACGAATATCTGTTAATGCGACTCTCCACATACCACAGTTCTTTAGTTGTAAGTCGTAACCATAGCGTATAATAATAATAATAATACCACTAGAGGTTAGAATAATGTCACAGACGCGAGTACCCTCGTCGTCATCCATCATATCGAACGAAAGAGAGAAACTCATAAATATTCAAAAGTTTTTCTTGGTCGACTTTTATGCTGACAGCCATACCGACCCCATCTCGACACACACACATACAACATATATAATATATACACGTACATACTAATATACATTATTAAACATCACGGTACGGGTTGTGGTGATATGTACACACTGCACTTGTGTGACAGCAATCAAACGACTTATTGCCAATTTTTCATCGCAACATTACCTAAAGTATTTGTTATTATTATTTTTCTCTCATTTTTCCCCTCGGCGTTTCGTTGTCGATAAACCAACTTACAGATGTATGCTTTATCATCGAAATTGACGTTTATATCATTACAGTGGCATCACAGCGATATTACTGCTGAACCTAATACTAATATTACGCATAGTAGCCCCAGCAGGTGAACTGGTGAATGATGAAGAGATGAACTATGTATATAGTCGAGATTGACACAGCGATTTTCTATAACACTGGAGGAGATCGCAAATGTATTTGATTTTTAAAAGATATATAGTATGGCATTGATTAACCTTAATGAAAATACCGATGTTCATACTAAAAGTGATGCAATACATCTCTGAAAAATCAGAATACGAGGAAAAAAATTTTTTTTTTATGCATGCATACATTAATATTACGAACGAAAATTCTCGCAAAATGTTTATTATTATTATCATTATCCCCGGTGTCCTCCTTCAATGTAATATTACAATGAAATAATTTTTTATTACTTAAAATGTTAGATTTCAATTTATGATCTTCATTATGGTACAAAAATCTTTTTATTTTCCTGAATAGCAAACAAGTCTCGTCAAAAGTTGATTTTCTTCGGGCGACAAAACGCAATATGAGAGGAAAAAAGTTGGTTGTGCGAGAAGAGTGCGTGGAGTTATTATTTTCGTCGTGATAAAAAGTTGCCTCCGGAGTATTTTAAACGGGTTTTCGAAAAAACGACCCCAGTAACAGAGTTACTATTTAAATTCACTGAAACTTATATTCGGTCTTTCGCTTTCTTTTTTATTTTTACTTAAACTTCAATTTTATCTCATCATCCGAACAGTAGTTTGGCTAGGGGAAAGCCGACACAACGGGGTAATCGATTTTTTTCAAACGGCAATACACACTGAAGTTATAATTTAGTTTTTTTGAAATGTAATATAAAATTATATATCCTACCTGTTGTAATAATATTCCCTGAAACAAAAAAAAACAACAATATAAAAACAAAATATTATCAGTTTACATGAACAATATATTATATTATATGCGTGCATTATATTATTGTTATTATATAAAATACAACAATATACATACAATGTTAATCGTATAAGAGACAAATTTGAATCATGTATGATAATATAGGAGCTAAACTACGTTAGTAAACATGATGGGGGGGGGGGGGATGACACATTTTAAACAATAGCTCTCTACACTCGAGAGAATAACCGTAATCGCAGTAAATTAAGCAGTGGGAAAAGATAGTCCATCGGGGATTATAGGTACTCCGAGTACCCTAAATTATAATATTATGCGCTTAAATTTGATGCAATATCCATATAATTAGTTTTTTAGGTATTAGAAATGTAATGTACCTACATACGTATTAGACATGACGTATTATATTATTAATACGAGAAAGGAATATCGGATGTTTGACTATAGTACAGAAATGGTACAAAATGTATGGTCACAATAAATGTATTTTATACACTGAAAATAAATGATGCATTATTTTTATTTTGATAAGGGAAATCGGTGTTGAAAAAAATAATAAAATATATCGGCTTGCACCGATTTTAACGCTGGTACCCAATACCATATAATAAAAACATCGAAGTGCTTTGAATAACTTAAAATAATATAAATCATAAGGAGAATTTCATACACATTTAAGTGTTGTAATTATTACTATAGTCTATATGTAGATATAATGGAATGCTTTAATTTGATATTTGTGACAACGTAACTGTTTTTGTTTAATAATATAATACAATATTACAATGTTTAACGCTATATACATTGTACTTATAAGTTATAGCTTAAGCCTGCTAAGTATTGTATTATGTAAGTATGATCGTATTGTATTTTTCTCTCAGAATTTTTCTCTCGATCCCATTTCGAAGTCATCGCTTTGTAAAAAAATGTGCTGTCTTATCACCAATAAAGCTCACTTTTCATTACCAAACCACTTCGCCGGTTTCGGGAGAGCTGGTCTCAGTTTTAGGGTTTTCTTTTTTCTATAATATAAGGATCAGACGCGGTGACAATATCGGAGCAAAAGCTTCGAGTTTTCCATTAAAAAAAATATTTATCGTCTAGCGAATTCCGGAGTTTCCACGAGCCACCCGGCACGTCTCACCACAACGTATATATAGAGTGCGAATCGCGTACGTGACCGGCCCCCGAGAGTGCGTACGATGGAGGCCACGACCATGAAAAAAACCATGACAAAATTGCACGTTGTACCGACACGCTTCGGGTCTGAAATTGAAAAGTGGGTGCAGCGTAATACATTTGTCATACTACCGTATTTAAGACATCTGCTCTTCACTCTCCCACACCTTTTCTACTTAGGTTATGCGTGCGACGTGCCAAAAATGGAGACCTTGCAGCAAACTGCAGGATCATAGAACGCAAAACCGAAATCGAACATTTTAGACGGTCGAGGGTGACAACTCGGGTCGTATTATTATTATTATTATTATTATTAGTGTTGTTATAATAAGCGTTATTACGTGATATTTGACGAAACTCTCTGCGTAAGCATGTTTGCGTTAATTATCTGTAAGGCTGTGACGGTGGACGAGTGGTACGACAATTATACTATATATATATATTATGTTTTGAATGTATCTTAAGGGGGTGGGTTCTGCGGTCACAAAAAACACCGTCTCTGAAGACGACTAAGACGCGACAGTCGATGAGTGTCGAAGTTGCTCGCATGGGCCGCACTCGTGATGTTTGAACGGGTAAACAAAAACCACCTGTGCACAACTCCTAAAACCCTACGCCGTCCTGTCGCCAACGATGATTCTCCTCGTCCAAGCCCGGCCTCGCGCCTATACAACCCCCGTACTCTCAAGTTATTACATTATAAGGTCTCAACGGTATATTTTCTGTATTTACTGTACGAATATATATAAATGTATACGCAGACGTGGCTGCAGTGCACGGTGTGAGTAGGTTTCGGTGTTGTCGTTGCAGCGGCAGTTCTGTCAACAAGAAAGGATAGACCTGCTTAGGGCAGATAAGGCGCCAAAATATTCCTCACCGTTTTAATGAACACAACCCTTCGTCTTTAAAGGGTGGGGGTGTCTGTGTATGTACACACCTGGTACCGCCACCGGCGGGGAGCCTTGAAGGATGTAATAGAAATTAACGAGTGTCGTTTATCGTTTCAAAGGTGTGCGTATATAATATATATGTATAATATCATCTACCATAAGTAAGGCAATTTTCTTTTTATAAGTATTATAAATTTCTTTGTCGTGATTAATAAAAATAACTCAGACATTTTTTTTTCATCGATATCCCATTTTTGCTCCTTTGAGAGACGAACAATTATGTCTTCGGAAACCTTATGTGAACAACGAAAAAAAAATTTATAGTAATATAGGAACATTATATTATAATCAAGGAAATCTGGCGTTTTAAATGCTTATACCTGATCGCTATATTATATTATGAAACACATAGAGTCGCAATAACAGCAAACGCGTAATTCAAACGATGTAATTGATGGGAGCAATCGATTCGACGGCGAACGTGGTAAGAATAAATTATGAATAAAGGGAAATGGTTTTTAAAATTTTTATAAGTTTGAATGAAATGAAACTAGGGTGTGATAAAGGCTGCGCAGTAGATATAAAAGAGTATTAAGGAAATATGCGAGTGTGGAATAATATACATAAAATATTCAAAGGCGGAAAAAAATATATTTATATTTGAATTGCTGGATAATGAAATTTCTTTGTTACGAAAAAAAACAATGGAATATTAAAATAGTCGGAGAAAATTAAAGGAAACTTATATTGTCTTGACTGTGGTGAAATGGCGATGAAGAGAATCATCAGTGTATCAGCATAATTGATAATATAATACATAGGTAATATCAATAGAAACAGGAAATGGTAAGAATCTAACATAATTTCGAATGGTATAAACGTTTGCAAGACTTGTATTTGATGAACATTATAATATATTATATTATGTTTTCCTCAAAATTCTAAAGATATTGTTATTGTCACACACAGACTCTTATAGAAAATTGTAATTGTAAATTTTTTATTGTAGAAACATTACGAAATATTATAACGAAGAGAAAAAAAATTTTATACCATCATTATAATATTGTAGACATATAATAAAATAGCTGGAGCGTTAGGTACAGACTACGGATAGTATGGTTGGGTTCAGCGCAGATGTTATAGAAATAATGTGAGCTTTGGGAATTTGTAAAGCTAATAAAGGATGCGAAAGAAGTAAAAACCAAAAATTATAGGTACAATAATATATTAAATATTATAATGCGTGTATTCCCCATTTAGCAGAATTGAGAAAAAAGTAATGGTTCTTCAATGATTAACGTTCGTCCAGATTTCTGTATTATAGTGATGACACGAAATAAATAATTGTGAATACAATAAATTAATATTATATCGATCATAAAAAAAGTATTTCACACACCGAGGGACCAATGTGCATCGTAAAAATAATTTCACCATTTGGTAAATTTAAATAAAGCTATACTCAGCGGTCAACCACACCATTTCTGATTTTAAATAAATAACAACAATCAATGTATTTATAGAAACATAAATTAAGCAAGTACTTTAAATTATCAATCAAATATTTTTATAATTAGCAAACATTGTATTTGCTACTCGTTAGTGCTAAGTGTTAATGTTTAGTATTGTATTCAATTATTAATCATCACAATTAAAACACATAGTATTTTAACATTGTGTTTAACATCCATTTGTATCATCTATTATGATTGTTTAATTATTTTTATCAATTTATTAGGTATTCTTATTGTTTTTATACAAATTGATTCTGTTAACCAATTCGATTGTCGTAATAAATATTATGGTTAAAAAAATGTAATTTTTTATTAAATATACATTACGTTTAAAGATAACGGATACTAATTACTTTTTTTTGTTATTATTATTTTTTTTTTTAATTATTGAACATAAACTTCCTTTATTTTTTATAAGTTTAAAATGCATATTATATTATTATATGGACCAAAAGTGCAGACATTTTCTAAAAAAAACATCAGGCTTAAATTTTTACAAGGTGAATCAGATGAAAATAATAATATTTAACAAAAACAGATTATACTTTTATGAAGTTCAAAAAGAACATTTGTATGCATCATATTTATGTATTTATTACTTACAATTTATATATTTTTTTGTTAAATATATACGTTTAATTCTCAAATTTTAATTTTATTCAGTTATGTTACGACTTATATAGTTCTATATTAGAATATTATTAAGGTAATAAAATGAGTTTATTTTAATTTAATTTATTGTGTCCCCAGGATTTTAGTGTCGAAAATAATATAAAAATCAGCTTGAGAGAAAATGTGAATAATTAAATAACAATAACTTAATATTTATTATTAATGTGTACTAATAACACATTTATATTTTTTAAATTTCAATAATTTCAATAAATAATGTTAAAAAAGATTATATTTATGTATTTAACATTGAAATATTCTGATAAATAATGACGCATAGAATTTAACTTGACTTAATACATTATATCATACAATTAAATGAAATATTTGTATTGTAAATATTTGAAATCTTTTAAGGAAATTCAATTAGAGTTGGGGTTTTGTGATTTTAATAAGTTAACATTAAAATATATGTTTTGTTTACATTACACAATTAGGAAAAAAAAATTGTATAAGAGTATAAAGTTTAAGAGTATAAGTTTGACAGATCATCAAATGATATTATGTGTACATGTATATAGTTTGAAAACCCAACGAGAAATCGAGATGGTATTGAGGTTTTCTTTAAAACTTCTATACACTTGAGTATTTGTTAAAAAAATCATCGAGGAAACTTTGGCTTTATTTATTCGTTATTTGCAGTATTTTAATAATACGTTTCTTCAGTATAGAATGTATAGATAGTTTACTAATGTGTTTGGCTCACCATTGTGCAAATGACCTTTTGATGACAACTAGTAATTTTGATGAGAAAGTCGTAAATAAGTTTATAAGAGTTTCTTAAAATAGATTTAAAAACAATAAAAATCTATAAAACGATTGATATATGAGCTTGGAGGCAGTGATCAGTATTGCTTATTAATTCATTATACATAAATGATAAATAATATAATAATAATAATACGGTTAGGTAGTACGAATTTGTTAATAATTTCCATCGACCTTCTAATGTTATCTCATAGTTAAAATTTAAATCCACCACCACTACGGCACACCGGCAATAAAATATAATATTCCGGAAAATTCTCACTTGGAATAAAATTCAGTTATCCACCTCGGTTTCCGTTGCCGGTGTGGTGATTTTTTTTTTAGAGTTCCAGTCTTTCAGACTAGAACAAAAAAAGAAGGACGATGAATGAATTAAAAATCCCCCGGCACATGGTCTCGTGGGAAATCACAGTTGCCCTCAAAAATCCTGTTTTTTTTTTAATTTCATTTTGGAGGTTGGTTTTATCTTTGCTACATTATTTACCTATGGAATTTTGCTTCGCTAAAAACGCGCAATATACCCACACAATACCAGCGTAGTAATTACCCCGTGTAATGACACCCAACCCTCTTTATTTTTTTTTTAATACAATTTGGACTTTATCTGAAATTGAATACACTGCACAGTCATCAACGAATGAACGGGGTTTTTCCACAAGGAGTTATCTGACCGCCAAATTATGTACAAATATCACGAGTACAAAAAAAGCCATGTTTTTTTGCAGCTCTACGACACCACGATGCGAATATTATTTTGAAATATTTTGAGAGAGGGTCTAGAAAAAGGTATTTGCAACAATAATTTTCATTGTTGCTAAAGTAATAAAATTGAACAATTCCAAAAATCTAATCTTACGATAACGATATTTTACTCTGAAATTATGTGTTATTATAAATAGTTCTATTGTAACATAACTTAATATATAATCTTAAGTTCAATACATTTTTTTAATATTTTCTTATAGAAAAATAATTTAAATAAATGAATAGTTACCCAATCTGTTAAAATTATAAATTAATGAGTTTAACACATGAGTTTATGATATATAATACATTATATTGTAATACAATATATATATTTAAAGAGAAAGACTCTTCATTAAAACGTTTCAATAACTATAGTTATTGAATTGATTAGCTACACTGAAAAGTTATTATCACTGGCAATTTCCAAAGGACGAAAAGTCTATTATAACTTTTGCCGTCGATATCATCAAGCAGCTTCTACGATGACCCGAGAAATGAAATTTTCATTAAATATAATATTTCAATAACAAAAATATACTATAGAAGGATGTGTTTTCAAAGTATGTATATTGTTTGCTAGAGATAATAATTTTTCTCAGGGTCAACCATAATCGAGTGGTTGAAATAAAGTTGAGCGTATATTAAAAATAAATTAAACCTGTCTGTATAAAAAAGTATTATTATTGGAACATTCTTGACAAGAGTACGTTAAAAAACGATGTACCCACAATAACATGTGTCGTAAAAATATTATACATGTTGCAATTTAAATATGAAATCAAATTCAACTGAGGAAAATGAAATTTTATATTATTGTAATTTCGGTAAGCAATATCAAAAAAGGAGGAGTATAGAAACAATGACACATGAGATATTTACATGGAAATAGAGTATAAATTATATTGTATACCTATAGTTAATTCAGACATAAATGTTCTTTCGCTAGTTCTAAATAAATAATAATACAGGATAAAAGTTTAAACAAGTTCAACCCTAAATTTAGCGACACGTCGTTAGTGGCAGTGTATTTTGTCATTATATCGAACATACAGAATGAAATTTAATTAAAACTACATTCGGCGATGGACCAAAAAAATAAAATAGTAATAATAATAAATTGTTTGTTCTTTGTGGTAATGGAACTCCATAATACGTATATTTAATATATTTTGTTGATGAGTTTATAGCTGTATGATAAAACATTATGAAATGTAAAACTTATAAAACGTGGACAAGAGTTTTTTACTTAAAATTAAGTATTTGGCGACCTTTACCAATTACCAGTTTCAGGTAAATATAGGAACCTACACAATATTATCTAATATTCAAAGTATAGCTATATTGATTGAAGTTAATAGTTGATAATTGTGTTTATTATTTATTTTAAATAATTGCGATGTACTGTGATATAATTTTACTATTTATATGAATTTTAGTTTCTGAAGTATCCTTACCAAGGAATGTATTGATTTTACAATAATAATGTGTTTTTAGTTCCAAGTTAGTTTTATCTGTTATTGTAATTCCGACTATTCCGAGTAGAAGGTTGGAGGAGTACTCAAATAGTTAAATAACCACCTTTTTTATTATAGAGTCGACTTTTGCCATTAATAGTTTTAATTCTTATAACTCATCATTTTGAAAATTTAGCGTTTATTTTAATAATTTTGACTATAGAAGTGTAGAAACTCGAAAATGTAATAGGTTATAGGTACAATAATCATACATATTATAAGTTCGAACTCATAAACATTTTATGCTATTATAGGACATCCATAATATTCAAGAAAACCAAAAGTTGTAAGTTTTTTAAAGCATTATGTGTACTGTGTACATATCCTTAATAAAGTCTTACCATTTTAAATATTGTAAAATTATAAGATCTTTATGAACTGGAATCTGCATTGTATACATAAGCTAACAACGTAGTATAGTATTAACTATTAATGTTTGTAAAGATTTTGAAACAATTCATTAATTTATTATAAGTAAACATGCATTTACACACTAAGTTTTTTCTCAATAAAAGAGACTCGTTATTTGGTTTATTTAATAAGAAGTATATCAAATAATTAAATTGTTCGAATTTGGCATTTACTGTCTTACTCTTTTGAAGGCCCCCTCCATCTCCTCGCGATCCGCATTTATATGAATACAAATTCCTCCATACCAAGACATTCTGATTCCCTAATATATCATTAAGTTTTTCGCGAATACCCATCACCAGCCTACGTCACGATGCAAACAGCGTGCATTTGTTCCGAGTCGGTGTAAAGACATAATATTTTAATATCGTGATGCATATTTTTCCATTACCTTTCTATATGTAGGTTATGTAGTGTATACCTTCTAAGTCACATATCACCATCGCCAAACATACATAATATTATACTTTTACGTATATGCGTACCTACGTTACACGCCTCATTGATGTTTGCTGATCGTTTGCAGACTTATATGAGTCTGTGTGCGCGAAACAAATGAAAAGAATGATCAAATTATATTATTATTGCGTTGGACTGGGTACGCCGGCGAGGTCCCGCGAAGATTGCTGTTGGTCTCCGATTTATAATGTGGATCACGGATCGCAGCGGTCCCAGCGGACAGAACCCTCGCGTTTCGATACGTCGGATATCCGGTATAATATTTCGCCGGGTTTATTACGACGTCGAATTTGAAGCAGGTACATATGTGTGTGTATGTGTGTGTGTGTGTGTGTGTGTGTGTGTGTGTGTGCGTAGGTCGATAAGCTATTATATCTAGGGTATAACTCCGCCGAGAACGAGGGTACTAATAAAATATCGTAGAAAAATTGGCCAACTTTTGTTATTGTTGTTCAGTGGGTACAACGAGGGCGAGGAGCGCACGCGAGAAATTTATATGGCCCGTGATTGGGTTAGGGAAACACTATTGTCGACGGAAACCACCTCGCGGTCTATGTAATAATATATTGTGAGCGGGTTAGGTATATAACGGTCGTAATAATAACATAATATATAAATATATAACATCATGGCACCGCGTGGATTGACGGATGAGAAGGAAATGGATGAGGACGAAAATATATTATAGAGGAATATAATAATAATAAAACGGACAAAAAACAAATTACTTTACTTACCAATCGTTTCCAGTTTTCGATAAGTTTTGCCTTTTCCTACCGGTCTGATGCGGTTTCGGTTCGGCCACTAGGTTTACGTCTGAAAAAAAATCGTGAAACAGACACAAAAATATATATAAGTCTGTCTCAAAAACACGGTTTGGTGTGCAAAAGTCAAAAAGACTCGGTCATTTAATGAGTATTGAGGAAAAAAATCGCAAAACAATAACAAAACAAATATGTGCATATTCGGAATGTGAAACAGTGCGAGGTACAAAATAAAAAATAAATAAACTTCGTTGTTGCTGCATTTATTATTATTATACACGTGCGTATGTTATACCAAAATAGGTTCTACATAATATGAAAAATCCAATTCATTTGTCTACACAACAGCTATAAATGTGTATAGAGTATACTTTGATGTCGATAGTAATATTATCAAAAAGAAAATCGTTATCGACTTAGCGTATTAGATCAAAAATAATTTTGAAATGTAAATGGATCTAACTCACAACGAATAAGATTGTATTTTCAAGTGTCCCTTTATATAAAATATACCTATTTCGATTCATTGGACCAAATTTCTAATTTTAGTTATGGTATATACTAGTATACTATGTACTAGAGTTGACCAACCACGGCAGATGATAATTAATAAATAACAATTTAAAAAAGATTTCATTCAAACGTACCTATATAAAATAAATATAAACTAATATCGTACAGTTTTTAAACGTCGGCCGTCAAAGGTCGATCATAACGCAATAATAGTTTGTCGGTGATGGATATATTATTATATTCTACTGAATCTAAAAACCACATACTTAAGAAAAAATATAAAACAAAACCACATCCTTGAAGTAGTATAAACTATAAAACCAAATACTTCTTTAAGGTTGTTGTATCCAAAAATCCGAAAATATTATAATTACTTAAGATTGTATATTATATTTTTTTTTTAATGTAAAAGATAATATAATTTTATTTAGAGAAAAGATATAAAATAAATTGCTAATTTATAGTAGTCATCATATTAATTGAGTAATTACATTATAATTCTATATTTTTTTTTATATAATTTGTTATATATACTAAAAATATCGTCCTACTTGTAAACAGAAGTAGGTTTTTTTCTTTAGGGTGGTAAAAATATCACAAATTCATTTTATCAATCTTTTCGGTCAACTTGGAAAAAGTGTTCTAAGTTTAGATTATTTTAGTCTGTAGATTAAAAATAGTATGTGGTATTTGAGCTAATAATGTGTGTGGTTTTTGTCCATCAACCTTTTTGGAGTTGAAATCATAAGTACCGCACTCTTAAGATTTCGATTTTTGGATACGACTGGATATTCTTAACTTACTATCTTAAGTCAACATCAAATTTTGAGTCCAAAAAGCCAACGTCGAAAAACTAATTATAATATATTTTAATGCATACACTTGTGACCAACATATCGTCTAAAAGGAGTTTTATGCAAATTTCAGCTACCTATAATATGTTAAATTCATCATCACAAAACTTACCTACTTTAATTGATTATATAATAATGACACCGACAAGATTCTTAGCCATCCTGACACATTTTATCTCCAAAAATAGTTTTATTTTTTCCTATTTACAAATTACAATTATTATTATTTTATACTTAAATATAAGTCTACCCATACACAAATATATGATAATAATCCTAGCCAAAGATTACAATCTCGTAATCCCCCTTAGGAGCTAGCACAAAAATTAATAAAGGAAAGCTTTCACCTTAACTCCAAATGGACTGATGAATGGAGCCTAAGTATCTTGAAAAAAATTACGTTGTTGAACAAACAACAGAAAAGAATACCGGCCCCATTGATGGGAACTATCTCGGACGGGTGACCCTAAATAAACTTAAGACTGTTCACAGAAATATAGGGAAAAAGTGAAGACTTGGAGATACACCACAATGCGACTGTGGACATGATATACAGACAGCCATTGACAATTTGGAATAATGTCTAGTATGCAACATACAATACGGTATGAAACACCTCCATAAGGTCAAAGTAGCGGCAACAAATACATTTTTTAACTAATCTGGACATCAGAATTTAGGTTAATGCAAATACAATCAAATCTTCCCTTATCATTAATCAACCATGTTATTTATGCATTTAATCTTATCAGTTTATATATCTATATATTTTTTATGGCATCGACTGTGTATTAATTAGCTGGTTTTTACTGTGGGAGAGGCTTTGTCACTAAGAACTCCGCTGGTCACCCATCTGGTAACTAGTGACACCGGCCGGTGCTGGCTCAGAAGACGTTTGTAACTGAATCAAAACACAGCTATACACCAAGCCACATATCTATATTTTATATTGTATCAATTTATATCTTTTATTATATTATTTACTAATATTCTATGTTGTTAGGGTTTAATACAAGCCGTACTATAAAAAAAAAAATAATTTTATAATATTCGTAGGCCGAAGTTTTCAACATTATGTCACATTATAAAAATTGTATACACTTGCAAGGTAAACTGTGATATTGTTACAGCATGTGGGTTGTGGGTACAACTATGCCATAATCCACTGCCTGCACCTACATAACAACTTTTACACTCGTAAAAGGCACATTACTACGCTTGACAGACGTTGATGTTTTACAGGTCATCGTTTAAAATGATAAAAAATAATTCAGAGAAAAAAATCTTCTATTAAATTAGTCTGAATGTCTGATGGCGGCTGGAAGATTGAAATGTACGACCGAAATAGCGAGGCGGGATATCGTAAAAATTATTTAACGTTGTAATAAATTCTTGCCAGCTATTATTATGAGGTATTTAAAGTTCTTATATAATATATATATATGTATGTATATATATGTGTGTGTATATAGTATATGTATATTTTATGAGCTGGTATTTATTGAAACAAAAGAATATTATACACGATACATAATGCGGAAAAAACGAAGTGGGCATTGACAGAAAAAATTTCAAAGGTTGCTAGGGTTTTCATTATAAGCCTTCGGTAATAATGCGGGAAAAAAGAAATTAAAATTAGGGAGTCGACATACAATTTTACATCTCGTTCTGATAACGCTTTGAACCGCATGCGGACTCTAAACAGTATACGTAATTGTAAATTCAAGCGTCTGTTAAACCCATTTAAATACAAGTGCAACAAATCCCTTTTCACAGTGTCCTCCTGCAAGAGACAGGACAACATCAAAGTGTATTTTTTATTTTTAAATACCCTTGGAACCGTAATTAAAATGTACATGTTTTTCCATTAATATTCATTTTTATTTTAATTAAGTAAACAACCGAATAAAAAACTAACGACGACACCGCGTTATACATTTTTGTAACGATGTACGACAGAGTTTGAGAAACAACAGTCGAACACGTGATTTTTTTTATACAAACATATTATAAAAGTATAATATAATCGTTTTACTCTACCCAGCAAAACGTACAATCTAAAAAGAAACAGTGTTCACTAATTGGCACTCAATTGAACGTTTATATACCGAGAGTCACGGTTATCTTTTTTTAAGAACAAAACATACTTAGTTTCGACAATATATAATACCATACATACCTTCTATAATATAAGTGTTCCTTTTGAGCTTACAATTTTAAATCTATACGAATCTGCTTCATTATGTAATTGTATGTAAAAAGTACATTTTTATGGAATCCATTTCCTTAGGATGTACCTAATCGTATAGTTATGAAATAACAGACTATTCATGCAACTTTAAACGTTATATCATTGTCATTAATATATTCCACCGTATACTGTATAATATTCTTATTTTTGAAGTAAAACTTCTTTACGGAAGGTACAACACTACAACGCCGAAAAATGTGTGATGAAATTATGCTCACGACACGAAATTGTCGGTGGTACCAACCAAATAGGAAAAATTATTTTATTTTTCTCGAAATAGTCACTCTAAGCGTATTCCATTTGATTGCTATGGATATTTATATTTTTACTATTATTATCTATTTAGATACCTAGATATTTACTATTTGATAATTTGTCTATAACTTGAATAGTGAGACAGAGTTGTTTTCATATATACTGTAAGTGAATTCAATTTATATACATATATAATAATAATATACATACATACATAGCCATATATTATTACTATTATTTTTAGTATTATTATCTATTTAGATATTTAAATATTTAATAATTATGTAATATGTTATAATATTATGTGTATAAGAAATAATTATCAGTAAAATCCTATCAGTTCATATAAGTCTTTGTTGCGAGATTCTTTATTTTTAGAAAAGCACAGATATCACTAAAAAAATACTAAGTAGTTTTACTTCGACCGCGCGTGCATGATTAAGCATAGCAAGTTATGTGTGACGTATAGTTTAATGAAAAAACGTTATTTACGCGCAAAACATTTGAGATATTTTATTATGATCAATGTTATCCATATTCTCAGTAGTCAACGAAAATTCAATTTTACCAATAGTGTACGTTTACCGAAGTCGCTGTAAGATTTAAAAGCTTCATTACAGTTCTTCGATGGTACTATACAATATATTATATGGAATATATATATTGTTAGTTTGCAATTGAACAAACAGAAATATAATCGAATGTACGCTGAATGTATACATGTAAAGAAAAACAGCAACCGGAAAATTAAGACAACCAGAAAAAACGGAAATTGATGGAAAACGAAAAAAACTAACTGTACTAAGAGTGCATACTATATATTATAATACCTAGGTATATGTGTATTTTTCGTATTTATAGGTTAACAGTATTTCGTGAACAAAACGTATATTTCTAACCGAAAATAAGTTTAAAATATAATAATATTATACCACTTGTATAAGACTTTATCAGGATCTGCGAAACGAAAATCCATCATTTTATTTCTACGAAACTGATTTAATGAATAGTGTATATTCTAGTTACGTGCCATAGTTGAACGATTTACTATTTATAGTGTTTTGTGAAAACATTTTATATTTTTCCACAAAAATACTTGATACAAATTAAAGTAATCAATAACTAGGTAGTTTAAAATGTAAAAAATATTTAGTAAACTGTATTGTTTGCATTGTTATCGCACGCGCTCTGATTGAATTCTGAACCTATAAAACATTTCGTTCGCGGACATTAACTCCCGCATTATAGGTACGATATTTATCGCATATATACATTATACCTACGTGATTTATGACTTATAAGAATATATTGCAAATGTCGTTTGACACACATGATTTGTTGCAGCGTGTCACCCCCTACCCACCTAAAATTCACAGGTCTTAAATTAAGTGCAGTACATTAGTTTTCAATAAACACGCGTGTATCGGTCATAATGGTCATATTATTTTTGACCTTTCAGAGGTGTACATAGTTTCACTTCTAAACTGTCGGCATAAGCTCCTCAGTTCCTTTTAAACAGGTGACGTCTCCTCGGCAGACAGAGGAGATCGGAACAAATATAAAAATCCGAGCGATAAAAGGAACGAACAAACAACGAACCCGTTTTCCCCTCATTTCTTCCTCTTGTTTTGTTTTGTTTTTTTGATTTTCCTCGTTCTCGTTATTCGTAGATTGACGTTTTTGTTTCTTAACGATTTTACCTGGAGGCATTAAACGAGATGTCAGTGCCAGAGATCACTATATATATATTTATTATATTACTCGGGGAAAACATCCGAGAAATTGTATTTCGTTTGTTTTGTCCGGTTGTTCAATTAAAAACATCCACGATGCGCCTTTTATGTACACTTCTGAGCATACCTCTGCGGAACTTCCGTAATTTACTCTGTGAATACTGCTGTTTAATAAAATTATTTCTCGGTTATGTTGAGGGGGGCTGAAGGGCTAAAGATTATTGTGACTTTTGCTGCAGGAGGATATCGTGTAAGGGACGCATTGTCAGCAAAAGTAAGTAGTTTCGTTACAACGCTTAAACGATTTTTAAAAAGATTACGTAGGTACTTATTTCAGTTCTCATTTATGTGTGTATGATATTTTCTTTAACATTTTGTTTGTGCTTTTATTTATGGTTTTATGAAACATTGAAACTACTGTTATATTATAATATATGTCTATAATATAGAATGCATAAAGCTGCTATTTTGTTATGCGACAAACATAGCAAATTTAAATGTTCCAAAATTGACAAGTGCTCAATTAATTAAATTTTTCCTTTGCTATATTACTCATGGTCGTTGTTAAGGGTAGGCAGCATTTTCTAGGGCCTCGTGCTTGTAGGGGCTTCGAAATTCTCACTTTATTTTATAGTAAAATATTATTCAAAATTATTACATTTTGTTAATTTTTGTATTCATATATTTTTTTGAATTGATTGATTGTACAATGTACATTTGTATGAAGAAAATTATTATGCTGTTGAATTTCAATTTATATTGAGAATTACTATCATAAAAGTTTGCTAAGCTATTATGTTGTGGGTTAATTGTTGTTTTACCATCTGCTAATAATATGAGGTGATTTTCGATCGATATTTTCGAACTGATTCATAATAGTTAGTGGAAATAAAAATCTATGTGAAGATTACTATTAAGTGTGAATATAATATATTAGGTTTATAAAGTCGACCATTTTAATATATAGATAATAATATTGTATTATATAATTAAACTTATGCGAGTGAAAACGGTGATAGTATAATTGACAATATATTGTCGGTAGCCGAACTCGGAAGGTCATTCTGCGAAAGGATTAATTGCCGTACGTGCAGTTGTTTGGGGGTGGTACATTTTTCCTGTTCTGCTGGACTGCAGCTGTAGCGAAGGGATGACGGTCATCGTATATAACAGAGGATGTCCCGCACACCGCGCCAGTTTCCCGCGAACGGTCGTCGGCGCGTTGACTCGCAATTGCAAAGGCTGACCTGTATCGCGTTCATATAATATTATTATGTGTATGTATATAAAATATAATGTATGACACAAAAATACCGAGAGTAGCTCTCCAAATCCATGACGTATATTATTCTCTGGACGTGACTTTATTTTTATTTATTCGTATTAATACCAACGCGTAGAACGATATTATTATTATTATTATTATTATTATTATTGTAAAACCGTTGTCAACACCCATTGCCGTCTGCTGTAATAAAACCCTTTTTTTTCATTTTTAATGCGTAACACGCGACACTCGACGACGTGTCAAATAAAATGTACGACATTTCATTTTTTTTTACAACACGTGATACGCCGAAATGAATATCATCGTGATACTTTTCTACAAGTTACATAAAAGAGTAGTGTATTATATTATAGGCTTTGGTTTTGGGCCATGGACGATATTTATCTTTCATTTTCCTATTTCTGCTTTATTTTCTATCAGCTATCCAAATTTTTTTTTTATCCAAAACATTCAAAACAACTAGATTACTGTGAACCAATTCACTTAACCCATTACTATATTTAGTATAGAACTGTTCGGTGCAGACAAATAAATGGTATTATTCGATAATAGGTATACATATTATTATAATTTATAGTACATTATTGTATTTAGTGGTAAATAATCGGGGTAAAAAATAATAACGATATTGTATCATATTGTGATCAATCTACAAATAATTTAATACCACGATAATGCGTATTATACATTTATACTCTTCACATGATACGTCATATTACCAGAGACATGAAAATGCACTTGCATTTCTTGTGCATCATTGAATTAGCATACGTAATATAACAATAGGTACATAATAATATAATTATTATGTTTTCAATATTGCATAAATTAACCCATTACAAACATAGTTATTAATATATCGTCCGCGACAGTGGTTCACGAAATATTATATTGATAATCGTCGTATAATATTCATGATCGTTACGATGACATCGACTTGGACAGTGAGTTATGGTGTAGGAGGGGACTGTGCCAAAGTGGTATGATGAGTACGGAAACAGTAAGAGTAGAAGGAAAAACATTATATATATATATATATGGGTATAGAGTACGCGATTCAAAAGTTTTCGGGTAGACGTCGATCAACTACAAAAGTTTCCACCGGACCGGCTTGCGCGCGACCGTGGCTTGGGGAACGACGAAGATCCGCGGCGGCTTTTAGACTGTATATTTGCCGCCACGACTGCAATGGTCCTCACTCGTCCTCCACCGCCCCCATACAACCCCCTAACATTCGCCCCCACCAAGCCCCCCTCGCCATTCTCCATCATTACGTCGACATTATTCAAAGTCGTAAACCACCGGGTGCCGCGGAAACCATTAATGAATAAAGTGTCATAACTCGAGTTTGGCCCGCCGCTTGTGATAAATAGACCGACCATCCGACCGGCGCTATATTCTTAGTATTCGCTCGTCGAGGTTGAATACCGTTTTACTTGTCACCGGCAGATATAAACGTCGTCGTTGTCGTATACGTATTGCGAGAAGTCGTCTCTTTTCATTTTCTCTTTAATTTTTTTCTTCTACTCCTCTCTCTCTTGCCTTCTCCACTCCCTCCCCCTCTCACCCACACCACACGTTCTTAGCTCCCCCTCCTTCCCATATACAAACTATTTTTTGTCGAGAAAAACCGCATATATATATATATATAGATTATAGCTTTGAGTATATTTTCGTATCTTGTATTATTAGAATATACTATAATTATTATGATCCAGCACGGCGTTTTCTGTGACAAATTAAATAATGCCAGTGGATCTATACCCTGTCTTAAATTACGTCAAATATAATCTACCCAATAAACATACTTTTGACAAATATTTTACAACAGTTAACAACATTTAACAACCTATAACCCAAAAAATTTCACAATAATTTGGAATAAAAATATTCGTTTTTTGCAAACTGACAAATCTCTGTTTAACCCTTCTTCAAAATGCGAATTTCAAAACATCGTCGCTAGTTGCACCCCAATATGATGGTACTAAGATACAATGTAAATTTAGAATTTTTTCTTATCATAGTTTAGACTGTACGTATTGATAGTCAGTCAGGAAATTTTTTATACATATTTTATAGATGTATACATAAATAAACATTGCTTGACCACTTGGCATTTATAAATTTATAAGAAAACTATAAACTATAACACAGTATGCCGGTTATTTTATGTAAAACAAAAAATAATTTAGAAAATACAACGGTTTTAAATAATTCCGCCAGCTCAGCATTTGTATATATAAGCTATGTGTATCCACTAAACATTTGTCCATATAATTTATATATATATATATTTTGAACAATATATACATATGTATACACGCGGAATGAGCGACGCTGTGATACTCGTTTTTAAGTATAAATATAATAAAATTATTATTTTAATGATGTTATATATTATTTACTATCATTATTATTCCCCCACTACTAATCCACTGCCTTTAATGGGTATATATTATTATTATATTTGAATATAAAGGGTGGTGCTGAAAGTTCTGACCAAACTTTGGCATAACGTTCTGTATGCGATTTATTGCAGAAAATCTCTTGGTCGTTTTTTGTTTGCTTTTTTTCATCTTATTTAAATTAGAAACTTTCTATTCAGTAGCCCCTGTCATATAATATATATAGGTATATATTAATTTTTTTCGCCTACACACAATTTTAAATAAATTATGTCTTAAAGTTGTACAGGATGGAGCTTCTAATAAATAGAAAAAAATCACAATAGTAAGTGAGAGAGGTCCCTTCTCGTTTTTATTCGTTCCGAAACTTCGTTAAAATTTGAAGACGAAACGGAACAAAAAAACAATATTGTTCTACCACGTTATTCAATGCATTTTTTTCGACAACTGTCTTATATCATCTGTAACAGTGTCGCGTAGACCATAGTATAAATTAAGTGATTTTCGAACTAACAATTCTTATTCATAGTCGATATTCACATACGTACCAAAATAAAAGTTTATAGATATGATTCTCATTTCAGGGGAATTAAAAAAATCTTAGTTTTCACTTCTTTAATTTTATTTAGGAGTCCATTCGGAAGGTGTTTAAATACTTTATGAAAAACCTGTAACCTATGTATCTCGAACTCGCACTTCAGTATCACACTATCATCGTCTGGGAAGCATATAATATATGATAATAAGTCCTATTTTATATTAATATATACACATTAAACATAACATAAATATTATTATAAACATACGCGAGACGAACTCGCGGTAGTTACAGCACTCCCGAGCATCGCGCCATTAATAACGACGAGCGGTTGTCAGTTACACGCCGGTAATTATTGTACGGTTGTTATACCGCGGTAGTCTGGCTGACGGGCGGGCGTTATCGTGCCGACGACGTGCCCGAACAACCTCGCGCGCCAAGTCGTCGTAGTCCTCGTCGTATAGTCTCCGGTTGAAGTATATTATATGGTATATAGCGATACGTATATAGTATTATATTATAGAGTATATGTATATTACCCCGATTATAGGTTTAACCCTATATTATGTTTATTGTGTATAATGAGTGTGAGTCGGCAGGACTATAATATTATTATGCTCGTGTATGACACTTGCAGTATATGTATGAATTCACTAGATGATTTTGACGGGATCGAGCACAAGTCAAGTATCAATATGACATTGTATCTTATAGCAAAAACTAGGTATATATCGGTTTTTAAATTCTGGTCCATTTGTGATAATATTATTATCGCTCGAAACCCGAGGATTTTTCAAAAATGAGATTAAAATTGTATTTTATTTGAAACAGAAATAAAAATTTAATTTAATTTAAACTTCTGTATTATACACAGCTATATAAAGAAGTTGTTTTTATAAGTGCGGCATGATCCTCCCTACCACCACCATAGCCCATAGGGTTGAACTCGCAAGGTTTGGTACTGTAATGCTGAGTTCTTCAGCAGCTGCATAATATAATATGCTCGACGAGTTAGTGTCCAGACCATATCATACTAAATAGTATAATTATATATCATATATATGTGTACACATGCCCATCACGCGTCAACGGACCTATTTCATGTAGCGGATGTAATTAAACCTTTAAGCATAAAAAAATCTATACTACACCTACGTCATATTATTATAACCTCACGGTAATAAACTCACCCTTAGTCGTTCAAAATTCTCTGACCACCGAAATCACCTAGTGTTTCGGACCAGCCATGTCTAAGAAGTCCGTGAACCGTAATAATAGTATAATATATGTAAATAACATTTAGGCTGGTGGTACTTCAGATTTTGATACCGGTATCCGGTATTTTTGTAGGTATATCTAGAACAACAGTATATTTCCAACCCAGGAAAATGTAATATTTATTTAAAAAGTTATGTTTATAATAATTACCCACACAACAATTATTACTGTTTAAAAAGAGGGATACAAAATATTTTTTTAACCCAGTGATGAGAAGGGTATCTTTTATAAAAATAAAAAGAGCCATTAAATAGAAAAGGTTCTAGCTCTAGTACAAACTGTTCTAGATCAGAAGTGTATAATCTTTTTGCAGTCGTGCTCCACGTCTACACCGTATACACAATACAGCTTACAAAGTAAGACTACGGAACGTTTACTGTAATTTATTTATATATACTAATGAATACTATAGTATCATCCATTGGTCTAAATTTTTCCATAAATAAACACCGTTTTAGTTGTAAGATCAACATGCTCTAAAAGTCTAAAATATTACATTTCTTACATCGCACACACAGTTCGCAGCTATCGGCGTCCGTGAACTTCTTCTCCTTTTTTTTTATTAGTGTAAACGTTTTATTATATAGAAAATATTATAACAGGTATTTCGTATTTAAGTTTTTGTCTTTTGACAAATATGCGGACAAAAGAGTTCTTCGATATAAATATATTATGGACAAACCATGAATTCATAATTTATATTTTAATACACAAATATACACAAGGTTTTTAGATTGTACATAATATTATTTATATTAGATTATCCAAAAACCTTGACTAATACAAGCATCAGCAGTGCAGCACTTTATGTAGTATCGTGGACGAAATTTTCGTCACGTTGGTGGCACTCAGTTGTCAACGTATGATCAATCGGTGAGCGCTAATATAATACACGATCGGATCCAAGAACTTAAATATTTAACGAAACACAATGATTGCAGTAATCGAACTTCTTTCTCGTATCAAATATTCAAATATTCAAATACACACTGTAAGACTGTGATGGTAGGTAATAATGTACCTACATCCTAAAACCACGATTTGTATTACCATCCGGTAAATGTTCTGTGCGCGAAACACATTTAAAATATTATTTCTAGGAACAGCCAATAAACTTGAATATTATTACTTATAATATTTATTAAAAATCGTGTTTTATAGATTCAGAATCGCATGCCAATGATCTACAACAACTGTAAGTACCACGACATAAACAGGATGATTTTTTAGGTACACTCACCATATTTTTATTTTTGAATCATGCATATATTTAAATATTCAGACATTTAGAATATTTTGAAGTGTAATTAATGATGATATTTTAAGATTTTTCACAATATACACAATTATAACATATAACATCTTGTAATATAAAAAAATTGTCTGAGTTATAAGACTGATTAGTAATTATTACTTATTAGCAATTATTGTATAATGCATGCTTAATAATTGTTATTATTTATTTATTTATTTTATAAATTCAACGGACATAATGTCCTTCAACAAAAAGTATTGGTAGGAAGTGTTTAACAGACTATTAAAAAAAAAGAATATACTAAATAGATTAGGTTTCCAAAACATTAAAAAAATTACAATATCAATAAAAGTAATAGGTAAAATTGACAAAAGAAAAAAATTGTATATCATTATAAAAATCAATTTCTAAATAACAGATAGTTCACCTAAATAAATTATTAAGTAAAATTAGAGCACTAGTTTTGAAGGAATAACGAGACATATAAAAAAAATTAAGTGAGGTGGAAATAATATTGGCTAGTAAAAGAGCTCTAGGGAGGAATGAATTTGCACCAATGTTTGTATTATAGAATGAAATGCTAAACAAATCTAAATTACGAGTGTTATACGAGGAATCTGTAAATTAATTAGGGCTAAGATTTCAGGACAAATAACAAAACCATTTAAAATATCAAAAACGAACATTAAATCAGCTAATTTACGTCTTATATCCAGATAATGAAGTCTTGTAAAATCTTGGAGATGATTTATTGACGAATTCGTTAAAGAATAACCTAAGTAAAGTTATGAGAGGCTTATATTTTTAAAAACTTAAAGTGGACATGAATAAATCACTATTGTAAGTTGAATAATCACTTGACCAGATGAGTGAGCCAATTCGAGAATTGATCTTACCAATGAGTAGTAAAGATTTTTTAAGCAGTTAATATTTTTAAAATCATTCGTATGTCTATTAATGAAGCCAAGTGTCTTGTATGATTTATTATAAGATTTTTTCAAAGTATATTCCTAAATATTTAATGGAGCTTACATTTAAAAGTTGAAAATCAATGATATTATATTGAAAAATGAAAGAATTAATTATAACCTAGCTAGTATTAATTTACACAGAATTTAAAAATTTACATGTTAATATATTATTGATAGTATTTAGTAAAATAACTCAGACACTTTTAGTTCAAATTTCAACTAAAGTATGTCAACAATTTCAGAAAAGTCATCTGATTCACAATCTGCATACAACATGTAGGTTCTCATTTGAAAATCCAATATTTATATCAACACAGGACACTTCTTATAAATTGTGAAAAATCTAAGTATTCAAAAATATCGTCTTAACTACCAACTAATATACTTCAAAATTCTAAAAATTAGAATTGGAATACATTATGCACAATTTAAGCATAAAATGGGGTGAGCATGCCTAAAAACATCACCTTTCATATAATTCAAAAATGCATCATACCTCGGATGTGATTAAGTTCTAACCTTTACTATAATATATGTAATAAGTGTAATATAATATGGTATGGTAATGGTGAACGAATCGCATTATGTAATGCTGATAATATATATTATTGTGGTACGTCGAATATTTATTATTTTTATTTAATTTTTCTTATATTCAAACGACAGCTGCAGTGTAGTGGCACTACAATGTGCGTATAAACGTAAAAGAGCCGAACGGTTTTTCGAAAGCCGTCTGTGAAAAACGAAAGCAAAAAATATGTTTTATGAAAAACGATCTCGTTTCATCGCCGTGTATTATAATACTGCCGTAGGTACCTGTATGTATATGCACATATATAGGTATAGGTACTAATAATAATCTATGTGAAACCTTTTTTTTCCCACCCACCACTCTTTACGTCGCATGCCGCAAATGGGTAGCTGATAAAACGCGTTATTTATAATGTATACAAGCGTGCTTTAATTAATTAACTGCCCCCTGTTTTCTAGTATAATGAAAAGCCTCTCGTCCGAAGTTAAGTAATTAACAAAAAGTATCCTGGCTCATTAGTCAAATAAACCTGACATCTGTACATTTCACACGGTTTGTGTATGTTTTATGTATAGGTATATAATATGCTACGATTTTTTTTATATAGTAGCATCAGTTAGCGAAAGAAAATGGGCAATATTCTTAATGATTTTACGGTGAAAACAATTCATTATTCAACGAGTATTCGCATCGTGCTTTATAATATTATGTTTAAGATTCTGAGCGGAGGGATTCGGAGCGGTATTGCTTCGACAATGATGTAAGTGTATGTGTGTGATTTTGCTTCACACTTCTCTAGAAGCTGTTAAATACAAAAATTCTTCGATCGTTGTTAACTTTGAGTGTGTTTCTGGTAGGTAGCAAATTGAACCTACTGGCCTAGATTTATGGTGGTTTGGTGTTTTAGAAATGAAAAACACTTTTTTACAAATTATGGAAAAAGGCAGAATGTCACGCAAAATAGATTTGTTTTGTGGTTGTAATTCAAAAACAAATAACCACAAGGACTTTTAATTCTCTCCAAATATTTGTGTTAGCATTTTCTATACATTACATAATATTCAAAGTATTTGTGCTACTCATAGAAATTCAAAAAATTTAAAATTAAATTGATTTGATAAAATTTAAATTTACAAAAACTAAGTGTTAACTTCTTTTCTTTAAAGTACTTTAACAGTGTTAATTATCTTGTTATAATTCAAAAAATATTAATCACAGGAACTTTTAACCATTACATATTGTATTTCTATTTTTTATAATACAAAAGGATCGCATTTCTGTTTTCAAAATATTTAAACTAATTTTAAGCTGTTTATACCAAGAATATATTATTTTCACAATTGTATGGTACATCAATATTGATTTAACACTTATTAATAGATAATAATATTACATTAAATAGTATTAGTACACCATTAGTCTTTTAGTCATGTTATTGAGTTGTTGTCTCTAAATTATGGAGAATTTATTAATGTTGGGTAAACAATGATAAAATTCTTAATATTCTTGTAATTTGTAAATTATACTAAACAATTTAATATGTTTTTTAATGTGTTATTTCTGCCATGTTCAGTCATTAGTCATACTTTTCAAAATCCTTTTTCTTTTAACTAGATAAATATTAACTAAATTTCATTGAGACAGTTGAGAAATTCTATGATACGTTTTTTTTCAAATATGTAAGTTAATTTTCCAAACTTTTGAAAGTTTGCGATTTATATCCATTTAACCAAATTTATTACGTTTCTAAGTCAATATAAGATATTCAATTTAAAAAAAAATGTATTTATGCAATTTGAAGTTTATAACAAGAAATTAATATGTTCACTTTTTTAGAAAAATAGTCAACTATTATCTCATTTTTAGATAGGTTAGACTTTTAGAGTATTTTCAAGACATCGAACCATTTGAATTTCATATTTTGAATTTTCCATTTGTTAAGTCTGCAGTCTAAATATAACTTGACCGAAAATACAATGTTTGGTTTCAGTACTTTGGAAGCAGGTCGTAAAACTGTCGAAAATGTTAGGTCACCTAAAATATTATACTATAGGAAGACATTATGTACTGCAGGCGGACCAGTTCCTTCCCCACATGTCACACGCTGCGACTACTACTGCTGCGCCGAATCCCCGAGGTAATACGGCGGAAAGCAAGCACAACTTTTTACCGATATTATGTAAAACATTTTGAATGGAAAACACACACACACAGGTTCTAGCGCATAATAATAAATCTTTTTACCGCTAAAAAAAATAGTGTGGTAAACGATTTATAAACTTTGCAGGACGCGGTGTTCACAACGCGTGTGTAAATAGATTTTTACGGGACTGTGTGTGAACAAGATATTCAGTCGAGATAGGAAACTTCCAAGCACACACATATACTCACACACGTGGCGCTTATCGGTGGAAACTAATCCTCCTCAATTTAATGTTGGCGTGTGCGCTTGGCTATTTATTACATTGTCCGTACACGTGGAATGACTGCAATAATACTCACAACGCACCCACACCTGTCCGCTTGAATTTAGAGGTTAACCAAAAAACATTTTATGGTCTGAAAATTATACTATATAATAATATGTAGGTGTAGTCGAAGTAAAAAAATCGCTATGGAAATGATAATAATAATATGAGTATGATAAAAATAATGTAGTAATTGTGAATTAGTTGTTATTATATTCAAAATATACATAAACATACATAATAAAGTAATGTAAAATGGGTAATAATATGTTGTTCTCTGAAAAAAATGTGTATATCGACTATAGTTCGGTCGTGGAGAAGATTGAGTGCACATTTCGCCTTCGGGCCAACCTGCAGTTGGCACAAACACGGAATGACCATTAAAACGAAATAACGTCATCACGGGAATCACCTTTATCCAGAAAACGACAATCTTGTAAAAAAAAAATAATCAAACACCACTCATTTTCCTTCCTCTGTTGTCTCTCTCTCACTCTTTCTCTCTTTATAATTTACTTTTTCATCTATCAACTTTCTTAATTCTTTAGCGCTATTAGTTCATCATAGAAATTAAAAATATTAAACGTATAATGAACTATAATTTATTGTGTATGTATATGTGCCTATAGTTTGATTTTTTGTGCAGTTATAATAGGTATACACTATATTTTGAACCAATAAAAACAAAAATAACTGAAAGTCTAATTTTCTTTTTTATATTTTAGACACAAAATATATTTTTACTATTAAATTAACTAATTAAAATATGTTTCTCTTAGCTTTATTATTGATACCTATACGGCTATACCTTTAATACGTCCTACATTATTTGAATTTATCTACCGTTATTATTTAATTATGACAAAATTTGTAACACATAGACATATAGAAGCAGAGTTTTCATCTAATGAACTATTTTGAATTTTCTCTCATTCGGACTTATATAATTATACCACTTAATAATAAATGAACTCAGTATTCTAATATCAAAAAGGTTTGACATATACGAAGTAACCCTACATGTTAAATAGCTGTTTATTATTGATTTTTTATGTTAGAAAACTAAATAAATAGTCTTTACATTCTGTAACATTCGTTATTTTTGAGTTTTTACTTTATTGGTAATTCTTTTTTTGCGATAAAAGTCAGGATGCTTATAAGCCGAAAAATTAATCGCTCAATGCGGTTAGCTACGTGGCTACGTACAATCATTTGAGATTTCCAGTGTATCTAAATAAACATAATTGTGAGGCTAGGCAACTGTACAGTTGTTCTGGCTTATAAACTTAAATATCAGTAAAAAATCGCCATATACAAGAATAGAACAGATGTGTACCAACTCCTTATAATATATAATAGTCCTTTCGATAGTTCCTTCAACCATATATAGTATACTATACCAACCTACTTAACTGATTTATAGTAGAGGCGGTACTAAGAAAGCCGATTATACAATGTATATATATATTATAAGTCAATCGATTTATTGTTAATATTTTGTCAAACGATGTGCGCTACTGTTTCAGGTAACTTGGCTAGTAACTAACTAGTAACATTTTACCAAGCTAGGTCTATACTTGGGCTATAAATTATAATTAACAATTAACTATAACTATAGTTGGTTTGTAATTTGTGTACCCTATACATAGTCTTATGTTATGATATCCTTGAACGTATTTCACGAATGTTTTTTATTTTAAATATGTACAATTTATATAGTAAACTTTTACTATTAACAATATTATTATTATTATTATATAAACAATTATGAAGTTATATACACGACAGGCACATTACACAAATAGCGTATAGTTTATAGTCATATGCATATTTTTGACACTCGACCCGTATATGAAAATAATATACGTGTGTGACAGTTTGAAAAGTTTTCTCGAAAAACCGCAAGTCGATCTAGATAAAATACACGTTTGTTTGTTTGATTTTTTTTTTTTTGTTATTTAGTGTCATACACACGCAATCCCACGAGAGCAATTGAAAAGCGCTCCATTCGTGTGTTGAATCGGCGAGACGGGTCCGAGGTAGACGGAGTGGGAAGAAAAAAGCGCAATATAATTTGCAGCGATGTCAAAACGAACAAAATTATCTTCGGATACTTTCTAGGCACTTTGTTGCCGTACCCGCCCACGGCGCCCACCCACTCACCGATTCTCTGCTCGCACTGCACGCCGCGTCCGACTACCCCGTAGAATATTATAATACGCGCGTTTGTACGTATCTATTTATGCGAAGGTTGTGAGGAGGAGGCGTGGACGGACGGTGAGTCGTAACGACTTTTGAAACTTTGAATCGTTTCTGTCATGCACAACGCCAAACTGTTTAAATTCTCACGGGCGCCGCACGGCCCGTGCCTGGTGTTCTCTCGTGCGCCATTCACATACGCATAGGTATTGTGTATATATATATATATAGGTGCGGCAAAGAGACAGAGAAAGAAAAAAATTAAATCGTTTTTCTTTCTTTTTAACGTTTTTCTACACCCTCGTCCCTCCTTCCCACACTCATACACACACGCACAACAGATATGATATCGCGTGCAGCGCACCGCACACTTCGTCTGTCTTATCGCGAATACAACACGAAATTTAATCCCGTCCAATATTCATCCGGAAACGGTTTCGCGGCCGCGCTATATGTGCATATATTAATATACATAATATAATACACCATCCTCTACCCCCAGTGGTGGAAGGGGATTGCGAGGTGCTCGCGGGATTATATTGCGCCCGTCGAGGCCGAACAATCGTTGTCCTATAAAGGGACCGGATCGAACGGCGGAGGGCGCAGTAAAAAAAGAATTACGATTTTATTATACCGTCTCCCGAGTGCACGTATATATACCTACGTATAAAAAATGCCCGTTTATTATATGCACATATATAGTGTATATACATACTGCAATATGCATGAAATTGCGGGTTTGCCGAAAGGTTCTCGACGGCCGCTAATAGAAAAGAATATAAGACGCACGCGGGATGGCAGGGTTTTTTTGGGGTCGAATGAAGGGGTGCTGAGGGGGTGCCGGCGTCTTGAGGTGTGAAAAAGGTGAGAACAAATGAATAATAAAACGACGGAGTCGCGCGTTCGAAAGGCGGCGTGAATAATGTACCGATATGGCGATATATCTTTCGTGCACGCGCACGCGTATTGTGGGTATACCGGCTGTTACGGGAGTAGACATCTCGGCGGGCTTTCTGAGGAGTATTTGGTATCGTAATGACTTTAGATTGTACTATGTATAATGCATTCGAAAAAAATTGGCCGTCGAGAGCGGAGCTTGGGACCGAGATAGGTTACGACTGAAAATAATAGTTATCGATTCTATGTCAGGGCGATAGACCTGTGTCCTTCGTAATATTAATACAATAATAAAGTTGCGGTCGTCAACGCCAATAACAACCGCGAGAGACGTCTCACTAAACGTCAATTATATGATTACAATAATTCAAGGAAGATTTTCTTTTTCTAGACAGGATTTTCTCGTACATGGATTTTCAACGAATCATATTGAAATGAAACTCAGTACTGGCCCAGCGCAATCTGATAATAATAAATATTTGATAGGCATTTAATTGGTACTAAGTCGTAACGAGTAATAACAGTTTTGAAATAATTATTAAATAGTCTTGTCTCTCCAAAACAACACTTGAATGTGATAAATTATTATTTTAGAGGACTTGACAGTCCCCGTCTTAAGGTATGTGGTTTTTTTATTGTTCCAAGGCCATATGTTAACACAGCATGAAAAAACTACATCATTATAAAGACAATACTTTCCTCGCTATTCACTCACAATCAAAAACTAAAAAATGTTTACTAAACCAACAGTCTTGAGTCTCTTAATATTATTATTTATTTCTACCTAGTTCATAAATAATCTTATTGTGCTTCAGTTATTTCACTCTCAAATGTGAGCAACTCGAAAGTTTCTAATCTTGTCCAAATTTATAAAATATGAAGGATATGTCCTACTCACTTAAATTTAGCCCATTGTTATGTAGGTACTTATACAACTATAATAACTTTTTATAATTATGTATTTTCACATTCGTTACTCTGCTGCCTTGTTCCCAAATTGTTTAATTTTGTTGGCTGACTATTTAGAACCACTCGGGTTTGGACGGGATAACGTCACCACAGCCCCAACCGAGGAAAATTTGACTTTCCCAGCAAACTGGTAAATCAGGTCAATTGCAAGAATCATCAAATTCAAGTTCTCACAAGAATTTAATAATAAATATCCGAGCAAACAAAAAATACAAAACTATTCAGGGAGGGCAGGGTATTGTAGGTACGTTATAAATATCACCCTATCCGCTGACTCCTATTATAAAATGAACTTAATTTAGTTATTAGGTAGGTATTTATTATAGACTGCAATTTTAATATTATAGGAACAGTATATAATATACCTATACAGTTATTATGTACATATTATACATAAATATATAATAATTCTCTCTAAGGTTTCCTCGAAGAATAGAAGCCCCTCGTATAATATACGATGGTACTTAGAGTTATTTGCCAAGCATCATTTTTTTTTTTTATATGAATCCCTATAAATTATGTATTTATGTTGCATATCATAGTATGTATTGTTCGGAAGTTTATGTGTTCGACAACGATAATAATTAAAATATGTGAAATATCTACCTACTTCAAAATAAAATAAAATATGTACGTTAATTGTTAAAAAATATAGATAGGTAACTGCATGGTCACCGCGGGTAAGACGTGTAAACGTTTTGCAGTTAATTGTTTGTTCTTAAAGTGGAATTACATATTTGTATTTACTAAATATTTTATAGAAAATCAGTTATTCTCATACTATATATTATAGTAACTGAGTAAGAAACATGTTATTTCATATCCATCACCAACGATATTTAAGACTTCAAATAAAGATAATAACATAATATATCACACATAACACGATCGACTTTATAATACGTTTTTCGATTTTGGAAATTACAATTACAGATTACTAACTTTTGGGTTTTTTTCACCCGTATATTTATTACATATCAACGTTCCTGTGAACCGTGTTGACTCATAAAATATATTTTGGTTTAGCTATTTTAAGACTAATCAACTCATCGATTTTCCGTCATAATATGGTGTTGATAAAAAAAAAGTACTCTGGTGATGGCCTGGGGAGTTAACAATTATGTCCATAATTTCATCACTACACTTACTTACGAACAATAATTACCACCCCTGCAGTAGGTCGTATGTTAATGGAAAAATTAATATTATCTCTGAAAGCATTAAAATTATATTACAAATTTAAAATAATATTATATTTATTCTCGAAAAAATGGCTTATAATAATTACCTACATTTTAATAATACACTCAAATCGTTTTAGCCAAAATTTTAACCAAAACGTCCTCTAAAAATAGAGATTATAGAATATTATACAAGGTTATTGAAAACGAATCATTCGATGATGCTTTGCCCCAGGCTTCTTATTGGTCGCCAGCTGATCTTACGCCATGATGTGACTATTTATTTTTGGGATATTAAGATACTGCAGTGTACGTACCACCGGTATGTTATCATTAACCACTGCGGCATAGGAGCTAAAATATTAACGGAGTCAATGATTACAACAGATATGCATGGAATGAATTCAAGTTCCGACCATAGATTTTGTTCGAATGACCAAGGGGTGACCCATATGGCACATTTAGAACATATTTTATAGGTAACGCTAAATAAATTTGAAATATCATTCTGTTAGGTATTTTAATGTAGATATCATCATATCCACATATTAGGTACTCTAAACTTAAAAACTAATCATATCCGAGCATTTGATATTGGATTAATCATTTTAAATAATCCTGTACTCATTGATTGTATTAACTAATATAATTATATATTATAGACATAAATACATAACTAAATGTAAATAGACGAAAAAAATTGTTACAGAAATAATAATAATGATGACGATAAAACAAAAACTGACGACTATGACATGCTACTCGAACAATACGTTTATAGGTGATATTTTAATACATCGTAATAATTACCCAATGTTTGTCCCAAAACGGTCCGGGCATCTTCTCCGACACAGGCGCTGCGAGCGTCAAAGGGATTAGTGAACTGAACGAAAGCAAATCCTTTGTGCATCGATATACCTGAAACACGAACGAAAACGTATTGTAACAATGACGACGACGACGACGATGATGATGATAATAATAATAATAATAATAATAATAACGATATTATAACGTTAATTAAGATCAGGTGATGATGGTCGGGGGCTGTAGTAGGCGCACCCGTCTCCTGCTTCTTCTACTCGCCCCCACACTCAACCACTCTCCTCTTCGCAGAGCGGCGGAATCGTAGTAAACCTTTCAGTCGATTACCGTGCATATCGTTTTAATATTATTATAACATTTTATATAAATACCGTGAGCAATAGTTGTTACATTATTAATATTGGCATTGTTTACCTGCCGGCGAAATATATTTATATGTATACAATATGCTCGCGCGTGTCTTTCAAAGGAAAACTATGCATACACTTTAATACAATAATAATATTAATAATATACATATTATTATTATTATTATTATTATTATTATAACTGTTCGAGAAAAGGATCCAAAGAGAGATCGTTTCGATTCGGAATAGCTGTTTAGCATCGAGAAGCGCGTTTCGTAGAAACGCGTATCGCCTGTTCGGAGAAACATACCGCTTAAGTTATTTTGACCTAAAATACTATCAGAACGATTCAATTACACATCGTGTGCATATCGTCATGATTATAATATATTTCTAGACAATTTTATGTCTGCAGTGTTTATTATTATCTGCAGGTACGAGACATTTTTTATAAGCGTTCGTATCCTTTTTTCAGACATCGTCGTCATTTCCATGAAATGACAAAAATTTTAAACAAAAATTTCTAGACGAAATTCAACGAAACGTAATTGAATAAAATACGATATTCGAAGATAACAATATAATACGTATAACAAACAATATGCATTATACGAGATAACAATATCTAATGGAAAGTCGTATCTATTATAATAAGCGTTCTTATAATAGGCATGTTTAGGGCACTCGGTCACTGTAACCTAAGTGGGGAGCTATTTTTTTAACCCACGACCCCCAAAATGTATTTATTTCGACGAGGAGATCTCCTGCCGACATTACATAAGTATAATATAATATAAAATACTTTTTCTTTGGTTTTAAATTATTGGCCCTTGATTAAAAATTCTCGACCCACACGTCTTACACCACTGCTCAAATCCGCAGTGGCATAGTACTACCGTTCGTGTAGTTGTTCCACTACAATACTAACTCTGAGCACCAAGTCATTTTACAAATAATAACTAGTATCTAACTATAGTAACTTCAAATTTCAATAATACTGATTTGAAACTTGAATGAAAAAAAATTAAAAAATTACAACAATTCATACATTTTGTAAAAATATTTGACCAATATTTATTGGTATTAAATTTGTGTTGTGGGTGTTTTTTGCTAACAAGTACATTTTTCAACTAGGTATAAGACTTTCGTCCACTGCTAAGTATGCTCGTCACCATGAGTACATTATAGTATAAGATAGTTTTCGTACTGGAATTACAAAAGAATAAAAACCGGACCTGCTTTGCGGACACTCTTCCGTCTTATAGCAGTCTCTATAATTATTATATTTAGGCTCTCATACACCACTTTCACATTCTTGCCTTCACGTATCCGACGGACCTGAGGAAAAGATTTTTGTCACCCTGTCAATTTGTCATCCCTTGAAATACGTATACATATATTGATATATTATACGTTATTACCTATTAAGTTATATATTTTTTTGTTATAAGTATTATTTCGTTATTAGAAAACTTTAATTTGAGTGCTTTGATGGGCCCACTCTACATAGGTTGACAAAATATATGTTCGTTTAATATTGTGTATATATTAGATAGTTATTGTGCCTACGTTTGAGACTTGAGGGTATACGAATGTACAATAATTGTTTGTATTCTTTTTGAAAAATATCAGATACAGAAGTCATTCATGTTAAGAAAAATATTTATTTATGTATCTTTATATATATAATTCTACTGTACGTGTGTATGTCACTGAACTCCTAAACGGCTGGGCCGATTTGAATGATTTTTTTGTATGCGTTTGAGTGACGCCCTAGGTGGTTTAGATTCACCATTGGACTCGATAGGTCAGACCCGGGGAGTTGCTCAAACATAGATTTTAAGATTTACGAAGGAAATATTTGTCTATATACGGTTGCTATTGGTTATAGGAGAAATTCAAATATATTTAGTAGAAATTGGTATTTTTTTTGTTTATTGGTTGCCTGCAGTGGTTCAACGGGCAGATTATATATAAGCATGCATAGGTACAATTGAATTTTCGCACATTGTCTACCTTGGTGGCTAAGTTGTACTTATAGCCGCTTTATCGAAGTGTAAAAATAAAAATAAAACCTATTATTTATATGAAGTACTCACCAAGCGGGGAACGCAATCCACAACAGGTAAGCATAATATACTGCTCGCATTATCACCGTTGAGTCTCATATGGAGTTGGCAATTTTAACGGACAACAAAGTGCACGGGATCAGCTAGTATATATATATTTTAAAAAACCTTATCTGATGTGAAACATTGAAATACAACATAATAAGAGGCAAAATTTAGTACTGGAGGGCCTAAGTTTAATACAACAATACGATTTGTGTATTAAAATTTAAAACATTCTCAATTAAACTCAACAAAATTAAATGTTCAGGAATTTTAGGCAAGACTCATAATAATTTATTTTGTTTGACTACCAATTGTAATTATATCACTTATATGTTATAAGTCATATGATATCATAATTTTACGCAAAACAAAATGAAAACTGAAGTGTTATAAAATTGTGTTTTTTTTTTTTAATAAATTAGTAATATTATTTTATTACACCTGTTATAATACTATAGAAAAAATATAGAAAAAATAATAATAAAAATAAAAAACAAATGTTTAACGTGAGGTTATGCTGCTGAAATATCTTGAAAATGAAAGTGCCGGAAGGGATATTGTACAGAGGAAAAGAACAAATAGCTGACTCAAACAGCAATAAGGACTGGTGGGTGACGGCCGCCGAAGGGTAGGTATAAATACACACGACCAAACAACGTGCATGCATTTGAAATGGGAAAAACAAGCAAAAAAATATGATATCAAAAGACTTCTGAGGAATAATAATAATAGTAATAATAAACGTTTTGACAAAATGAAAAAAATAAAAACTTTTTGATAGTGTTGTGGCCGTTGAAATAATATATACATACCTAGCCAGCCACTTTGTGATTTGGTGTCATTAACAGCATATTTTCGTATTATATTTAAACATTAAACGTATACGTAAAATATATACTATAATTAACAGCAATCTCAGCCGTCCTCAGGTCATATAAACACATAATATTGTGAATAATGTATTATAATACTATATGTAGGTAATAGGTATTAAATATTTTTAGTAAAATTCTTTTGTGCACTCGTTTTCAAGTGCATTGTGCCCTTTTCCTATATGGTATCTCTATTAAATTTTAAATGTTAATCAGTAATATAATACTGTGCACTAATTAAAATATTCGAATCGGGAGTTAAAGGGAGCCCTTTGCCGTCAATGACTTTACCAAAAATGTTCAAAGAGATAGTTATTATATTTTATATATTTGGATTACGTACGCAATACGTGCCACAATAATAATTAGTTCAACAATATAGGCACAGCTTACCATAAGTTACTTATATGACTAATATTTCAGTTTACAATGTATAGTAGGACCACATTCCTATGACCACTCATATTAAGGAGTTATCTATAACTAATAAACAATAATCGTAGTACACTATAACCTAACATATGATACATATCCCAACAATCTAAACATATGATTAGTGTAGTATACACTATCATAGATACCCTTCTGCTGAAATGTATGGTTATTGATATTAATTTTTTAATTATTTACTTTTTGTATAATATTACCGGCTATCTATTATTAATATTAATATGGCCTACTCCAATAGATTTTATGAATGTTTTAATACAATGATATGATTAAAAATTGATTAATTCAATTTTAAACTGTTAAACAAATTAATTGTGTAAAAAAAATTTATAGGTAGGTATTAGGTATCTATATATTACGTAATAAGTACAATAAACTATAAAGTACCTAATTATTAACTTTCATATAGATTTTTATTGATAACAGACATGTGCGCTAACTCTTTTGGCATAATTTTAATTTCTAATGTTCTCGTTTCAGTAATAACTAATTATTGATTAGTTCAGATTTCACAAAAACACTGTTCAGTGACAGCTTATAGAATGTGCTATAAAATGTTAACTCGTTTAAGGTAAAAGCATAAGACCCAAACATTTTCAGTTTCATGAAGTAGTCTATAAATCCTAATATTCATTAGTAAAACCTAAGGATAAAGTTGGAATTGGAAAATAATTAAAGGACATTCAAGGTTACATATCTATATAACAATCTAATATATTAGGTATATAGGAACCTACAAATTATAATACAAATGGCATTTTATTTGATATATGTACTGTATAATTATTATTTATATAATTGTCTTATAATTATTTTACAAATTATAATTAATACATTAATGGTCCAATCTGTGTTTTATAGAATATATTTTAAATGTATATATTATATTATATATACGTCTGGAATGACTAATAATAATATTACCTAAAAATGATCGATCGTTAATCTTTTGGTTAATACATCTATTTTTACCTTTCAAAATTAAATGTGTAGTATTTGAAAAAATATATTTAATACATTAATTGGATAAAACGCTCGTTAATTAGATTTTTACAAAATAATTAAAAATATAACATTTTCCTTTCTTAATTAATTTTTAATTCAATTCAATTAAATTGTTAAATTCATAATTTTAACAAGAGACAGTTATTCGTCTTTGGGCTGTCTTATATTTTCCCTACTCCAAATAATTAATGTGAAAAAAAAATACTGAAATGTCAATAATAATTGTATTTTTAATGCTAAACGGTTTTAATGCCTATACCCACATTTTAATAATAATTTTTTTTTAATTCACGAAAAATAAAAACTTTTTGATTAAATAAAAACGAGATAAACCTTGTACAGGTATTTAAAGTTGTAAGTTGTACCTATAGTATTATGTTTTTACAACTTTTTCTAGCAGATTGTGATCAAGCCATACTCAAAAATCTGAGGGGTTCAAGATTCAGTGAAAAACGTTTGTTATTAATTTACCACAGCTTATTTATCATGAATATTCTAATGATCAATGTCCATGACCTAGGTACGTAAGGTTAGGGATAATAGAATTAACCTTGAACATTTTTCACCTGCCTAAAATGCGTTTTCTAACCTAACCCAAACACATATACACATAAACGGTAGGTATAATATCAAACGACTGCGGACTACCTCGATGACCATTTCACATCGCGCTCAGAATCTAATAAATGATGAACGCACATAATGTTAAGATAATTTAACTGTACGTTGTGATTTTATCGACACAAATAGCTATTATACGCCACACAACGTATAATATAATATTATGTCCAGACGCACAAAGACGTCGATGGCAAAACAAATAATTGAAAAATAAAACCTTTGTCTATGGTCTAAAAGCAAAATGATAATTAGATCATAATAATATACAAATTACAAACATCTATAACAGTGGCGTCTAATTCTATTGTATTTAAATTCATTACCCACCCAACAGATAATAATATAATATATTATAATATACACATATATATATATATATATATATATATATAACATAGAAGTACCTATCGACATAATGCGTATATATATGTGCTTATATGTTTGAATAATATAGGTAATCGCATAAGCCAATCGAGGCTTTTGTAAAACCGTTTACCGTGTATAATATTATTATAGACGGGTCTCTACTTTAGCTATAGATAAGTATATTATTTACTTGAAATAATTAAAGTCTGGGGGTAACTCACTAAACTTGTTTCATATTTCTGTTATATGTACTAACTGAAAAATGTCTACGTTTTGAACCAACCATTACAATAATGTATTATTATTTATTAATTATTTTATTGCTTTTAAGTTCACACCGAGCTCAAAGATAATCAAGTCTCATTTTTTAGTTTTTCTTTTTAATCCACCTCCAAATTTCAATCAGCATTTTATTTTGTTTCACTACAAAAAACACCATATATTTTATATCTGCATCAGTAATATTTTAGGCCCGTTTCCCCTCGTGTTTATAAACTCTTCCCTCCTAACCCAGAGTAAGAAACAAGCAGGGATACAAAGCAGTATAATGCCACATATCCAAAAATTAAATTTCAAGTCCGACATGCGTATAAAATATAATATTGGTCACAAGGGAACTAAATTATATACCTACCTACCTACCTAAGTACCTATGTAAATTTAATTTCTATTGTTTTAAAATTTAAATAAAAAAAATTAAATTTTTTATCCTCCGTGTTTTATTGTGTTAAAATTAATATTTTTGTAAAATAATATTTTCCTGAATTTTAACTAATGTCGGATTTCGCCAAAACAGTTTGTTGACACGTAACACGTAGGTTCCAATATTGCGGTTAAAATTATAAATCATTTTAAGAATTTTTGATAATTTTTCTTATTATTGTTTACAAGAATATTTGGTAAACTCGATTTAAGAAAAAAAAGAACTTTATGCTTAGAGTTTCAAAGGTTGAACCATCCATGTCACGTCCCGTCGTTTTGCAGGCTGAGAACCATTAAATATAATAATAATAATATTATGGTATTGCGAAAGTTTAGTCGATACGGTATTATCATTATTACAACAATTATGATACCGCGTTCCACTGGGTACGTTGGCCAAACTGCGGCTGACCCACCAACCGACAGACAACACTACACTACTACTCGCTCGCCTAGACCAGTTGCGCGTGCGTTCACGGTGACTGATAAACGGATAACGGATATCAGTTTTTTATTTTTTTGTCTGATAGCGTAATGTTATTGACGCAGTTTTGTTGTATTTATCCTCGGTTTTCCTCGATCTTCTTCCACTAACTGTAGGCGTTGAATACATTTTTGTCCACCACAATATTGATTAACCACCTTCGAAATTGTGGCGGACCTCCTTCACGATGCAAGTAAGATTGATTTTTTACAAATAAACCTAAGTAGATGGGACTATTACTAAAGATTTGAAGCTTTTAGTTAAATTGTCTTAATATAACTTTTGGATGGATTTCCACTTCGTTAAAATCACGTCATGTCTCGAACACGATTGTCTCAGTAATTCCGTATTGTATCAATTACCTATGTAATTACTTGATTGAGTCAATACTTGCATTGAACAAAAATACGTATTAATATAGTCAAATATGAACTTCCATAGTTAATACGTATAGGTATTTTTTCATATTGCTTAAAATTAATAATTATTAATAATGACTACTATTTCTATACATACGTTTATAATATGATATAATATACCTATAAACGTCTGATTTCTGCATAAACATGTTAATATTTGTTAGTTAAACAATAGTTATATGTTCAAATAAACTAAATTAAATATATTTATAAAATAATTTGTATACTCAAGTATAGATTATAAAATAATACTAAGTATGAGTGTATGACCCGTTGTCAAAGCTTTCGAGTAATGTCACTACAATAGTATAGTTGTATGATTATAATCTATAGAATAGAATAAGCGCGATGATAACTTTCCTAGTTCCTATACTATATTATATCAATATTATGTTTTCGCAATATTACCCACCTACAAACGTCTACCGAGTAGTTCCTAATTTTAGCCTGCGTATTCCTTTCACTGTTGTATTAATATATTAATGTAATATGGTAATTGAAAATATAAAAATGAACCAACGTTATATTATACTGCACATTTGTACCTGTTTTTAATCTGTATTAATTTGTATAAATTAGTTTTAATAATTTTGATAAATCATGTGTAGAACATGCGTCGTATGTTATAACTTATAAATAACAATGATGATAATGATGATGATGTCTCAGAATGTGTGTGTTCTATTATATTATGTATATTTACAGCATGTAATATATTAACTCGAATAATTATACGCTTTTTGCGTGTTTAAAATTTTCCAATGACGTTATAGCGTGTGGTTTTGTACTTAAATACTTAATACTTATCGCCCGGGTTTTCGTAATTTTGCATTATTATTTATTACATCCCTCTATTCAATAAATGAAATGGAAAATATTCATCTACTGTTATACCTATCGATTTTAAGACGTAGTGTAAACAGTGTGTGTTTATACTTTGTATTTAAACAAAGGTCACCTCCCCTTTAATATATAGGTTTGTTATACATTTATCATACGCTTGTATTTTTTATAATAATAATATATTCTCAAGTATATACAAATATAGATACAAAATATTATCTATTAATTTCAACTTTAGCTCATTGTTCGACGATAATAGTCGATTTGTCTTAACCGAAGATGGATATTTTTTTATTTCGAGTGTATTTACAGACATTTTATAATACCGATGAAGTGTTATAACTACGATAAAAATCATTAAAAACGTTAAAAATTGTCTTTCGGCCGACTATTGGACACAAACCAATTGGTAGGAGAAAACAACTCGTGCAAGCTAGTTTTTCGCGTGTTCGAGACACATATTTTAAATATGTAAAACGATGTTGGCAAATAGACACTGTTTTTGACGTTTCCATTTCTGCTTTGCACCGCTGGTTTTGGCTATACAACCAAAATTATTATTTTCTATTTGGTCAGGTCGGGACTCCAAATGAGGGTTATAATCATATACGAATTAAGTATAAAAGCTACAACATTCTCCGTTATTATATTTGATCGAAACATTTATACAAGTCAAACCAGCCACCAATTTATATATTTTTCCTATAAATCGTTTAAGCCTACACCAGTATACCACTCCAAACGTAGCCTCCAAATTGAATCACTGACTATGGTAAATTTAAATCTATAGCTCAACCTTTCGTTCCGCAACCATGTTTCTTGTTCTAGGATAGTATCTATAAATGTGTGCACAATTAGAAACACCCAGGGCGCACTAAGTCTAGGTATATGTTGTATTTTATAACGATTTCTGATTTACAATTTGATTTTTTTTGTCTATTGATATAAACGTATCTTAATAAAATTCATCACGATAAAGTTATTTTTCCCCTTGAAAGTTATTCAAATTAAGAAATACGAATAGTTATTACAAAAATCAAAATAAAATTATTGTAAGAATTGTAGTTTTTGTTTTGTCAATATTTATTATTTAATTTATTATTGTTATTATTTAGTAGGTACGTTTAAACAAAAATTATAGATTTTATTGTTGATGAATTTTCAGTGTTAGATTTTACTTAAAAATACTACCACATTATGCACTCATATTTTTTTCAGAACTCAACGTCGATGGTCTTGAGACATTATTTACGACGTCGTTGTGTGCGTTCCGCGTCAAGTGTGGCGAGTTTTGACTGGGAAGATGCACTAAACATCGATCACAATTTAACGGACGACGAACGACAGTTGAAATCTTCGTTCAGGGACTTTTGTCAAAAAGCACTCATGCCTAGAATAATTAAATCAAATCGTGACGGCGTGTATGAAAAGGAAGTGCTCAAAGAAATGGCGTCAATGGGCGCATTAGGATGTACTATTGGGGCCTACGGTTGTACCAAAGTGTCACAGGTCGGATACGGTCTCATTGCTAGAGAAGTGGAAAGAGTCGACAGTGCATATAGGTTAGACGGTTTTCATTTACATGTAAGCGGGGAGTGCCCGTGAGGTAATTTGTTAACATTTAAAAAATTAATTTTCGTATTATTTGACTATAAATGGAAATGGTTATACTTTTAAATTGAGTTGTCGTTAAAATAGAAAAATAGGAATAGAACCGGCTTTAGTGATGGAAAATAAAATATTGTATAATCAGGATATCGATTTTAAATTTGAAAATTTCACTGTTCTCTCAATGATATTTCAATGAACAGTCAGACGCGGGTCCAGACTCGAGAGAAATTGTTTTTTTTTAACGTTTTTATAGTCACCTCACATCCCTCTCAAAACGGGCGCCCCTCTCGATGACATTTTATTACTAGAACCTCCTCGCTTGGTAGCGGTCATTGACGGGTGTGGATGGCCAATTTGGTTTTAGATCCGCCCTGAGCGTCCAGTCGTCGCTGGTCATGCACGCGATTCACGCGTACGGCACCGAAGAGCAGCGGGAACGGTACCTGCCGCGGCTGGCCTCCGCTGACCTGGTGGGCAGCTTTTGCCTGACCGAACCAAACGCCGGCAGTGACATCGGGACGATGGAGAGCAAAGCCAAGTACAACGCGGACACTAAATCCTACGTCTTAAACGGCGCTAAGACGTGGATAACCAACGCACCGGTGGCTGACGTGTTTGTGGTGTGGGCCAGGTGCGATGACGGTCGCGTCCGAGGGTTCTTGGTGGAAAAGGGCACAGCAGGCCTTTCGACTGCCGTCATACCCGGAAAGATGTCTCTGAGAGCGTCCAGCACCGGGTCTGTGTACATGGACAATTGTGTGGTGCCTGAGGACAGCCTTCTGCCCGGTGCCACGGGTATGGGAGGTAAAGGTTTTTCTTATATAACATAATAAAATATGCTGCCGCGGGTGATTCATTTAACGTAAGACAAGAGTTAAACGTTAATTATTACAAAAAATAATATTATTCTACACAATTTTAAGTCACTAAAAAACAATATTTTCCTATAAAATATATTTTTTTAACTCAAAATCATCATTCGTTAAATGTTTTATTTTTTTTTATGATACCTAGCTTTTTAAATCCCTAATTCCAAAACAGATATTTTTTGGAGTACCTACTTTGATAAAAGTAGAATCTTAGACGAGTACTTACCTATAGTTTATGAGTTATAACTTTATAAGTGTTTAAAGTTTAAATTAATGTTGATATGTTGGTTCACTACTTCGCTTATCTTAACTTTAAATACATATGTACTTATAATTATTATATCTAATCCAAAATTTGGTTTTTATAGATCGAAATAGGTATGAAATTTAAAAATGTTGTTTTGTAACGACACAAAGTTAGAGGAATATTTTCAAAAACGTTTGTGTTTTCTAAAGTAATACAAGTATCTTACGTTAATTGGATCACTCAAGTTATGCTATATACATATATAATAAAGTGCCTAGCTGCAGGTAGCTGGAATACATGGTATTCTTCTGTCAAAATAATTATCATGATAATCGTCATGATTTATGACCGTCGCTTTTTTCAGGACCTTTCAGCTGTCTGAACCACGCCCGGTACGGCATTGCGTGGGGAGCTTTCGGGGCGGCCGAAGCGTGCTTGTCCGTTTCCCGGACATACTGCCTGGATCGCAAACAATTCGGCAAACCGTTGGCCGCCACGCAACTGATCCAGAAGAAATACGCCGACATGGTCACTGAGATATCCATCGGCTTGCTGGCGTGTCTGCAGGTGGGAAGGTTAAAGGAACAAGGTTTGGCCACACCGGAAATGATATCGCTGATAAAGAGGAACTCCACCGGCAAATCGTTGGACATCGCGAGGTGGGCGAGGGACACGCTCGGGGGAAACGGTATTAGTGACGAGTACCACGTGATCCGACATCTCATAAATCTGGAAACCGTTAACACCTACGAAGGTACCCACGACGTCCACGGCCTTGTATTGGGCAGAGCGATCACCGGTATTCAAGCTTTCAAATAGTGCGATCGCCGACGGATCGAAAACTTCGGACACGAGCTTAAGGAAAACAAAAAAAAAAATTAGCTATGCTATGTTCCAATTCAGTCATTACAACGTTACCAAGTCGAGCTTCATAAACCAATATTCGCCATCGCGGTCAATGATTGGTATATACCTATACATAATATGCTTACGGCGTTCTTATACCGTTTTTTTTTTGTTTTGTGCGTCTTAAAATACGCGTACCATTATACCTTTATATTAATACAAAAATACATTGTTTGTGCATTGTGCGTAATAAAATATTTTTATCTTTAAGATTTGATTTACCGTTTATAGAGGTAATAATATTGTAGGTACCTACCCCCGACTTCATACCATGATGACGTGTTTAGATTCTAATAATCCCCGAGAGGGGGTTTACGGTTTGTGTGTGTGTGTGTACATATACGTGACTGCAGTAATTTTGAACTAGCGTAATATTTTTTACGGTCGCTGACAACTCACGATACTCAAATTAATAATTTTCTACCCGTCTTTCGCCTTCGTATCATAGATAGGTACTGCACAGGGCCGACCGGTACTACCATGGATGGCGTGTACCTATATATAGAAAGTATACATAGCGCGGTGGAGGGGTTGGACAGCGTATATTCCGTTGCCATATTAAATATTATATACCTTTTCGGAAACGCTATGGGGATGTTAACAAGTTTTGTCGATCCATACATTCGAAATGAGCTGAAAGTGTTGGCCGATAGCAACCCCCGACGAATACATGAATTTTATTCCGATCATCTTCTCCTATACGAGTAAAATTGGTCTTTTGACAGCGGTTCCGTATATTTAGTCTTAAAGTGCTTCTTTATAATATAAATTGGCGAAATAACCCCCTTCGGCGCGTTTTTTTTTTTTATCCAATCAATACCTTTACTCGGTACTCGCTAACGGTACTTCTTTGATATATTTCTTGATTATACTCACCGCCGTCTACCAACGCTTCCCGCTACCGATGGGGATTATTAGAATTATTATTGTTTTTAAATTTCAAAGTGTTTTTGAATCCTGTCAAAAATCGGTTTATTCACTTAAAGCAAAATTATTTATCAGCTATAAGTTTTATTTTTAAATAAAAAAAAAACCTAACTATAATACTATATAATATTAATTGATTTAATCTGCATGTTTTCGACAAGGAATATTATAATATAGCTTATATTATATCTATTGAAATGAATATAAACCTAAATTGCAGGTGACTTGTAAAAATATGTCGCCGTGTTTGGCTATATAATACAACGGTTATTATACGATTCCCATTCGTCACTGACTAAAAACCTATCGATTACTAATCGAGAACTGCAGTTGTTGGAATATTGTATTAAATATTATAATCACTTCACACTTGTCAGAGATGAACATTTAAACATTATTCGCAGATTCATATAATACATTATACTTACAATTCCCAGGTGTAAAATAATTATTCCGTAACTGTTCGAACGGAACGACGCCGCTTTTTTTAACGATTGAAAAATATAATACTCTGTGTCTCGGAAACGCCGACGGTCTCGTAAAACCAATAAATTCGTTTATATTATAAGGGTACCGTGAATGAACGTAATAATTATTACCCGCCATATTTCTCCCTGTCACATATATAGTAACCCGACGATAGTCGAGAGACGGTGATATAATTATTATTTATTGTCTCGTGACGTTGAACGAACGAATAGCGTGAAAGGCTTGTCTCTTACGATTTTAAATCTGCGGAAGTCCCGTCGGTCGTGTAATCAAGATATATATATATATATATATATATATCAAAGTTATCTTTCGTCTTCGCGATGAGATTCGGACCCACGTCGTGAAAAAAAGTCGTATTCCGCTTTCGGGATAACCCCTCCAATTATTACAATAAATTATATTGTCGATGAAAACAAGCGAACGGTTCGAATTCAATATACCGACGACCGAACGTTAGAGACTTCTTCTGAACTAAAAAATCCCTGGGACGCATATTATGGAAATTCGCAGACCCGATTATCAATAATTATCATCATTCTCCCGATTATCGTCCATCGATATGGTTATTATCATAGCATTATTGTCGTCACGTCTGTCGTACAAATCGGCCGGCGGCGAGATATAGGAACGCCGCGGTACCACCTCTTGCCCGACGCTTTTCCGGGATGCGGGGGGAGGGTACTGCGAGCTCGGGCGCCCCGGGGGGTAGACACTACATTATCTCGTGTGCCGCTACTTAACGCGTGCGGTGTGGTAGTGGGGGGGGGGGGGTGGTTTTTGGCCGCCGCGTTTATCGGCCGCGTGGTTTACGCCATTGTGTGTCCGCCGCCGGCCGTCAAATCGCTCGACGACTATACACAAAATATATATATATATATACACATTATACATAATATACGCTTTAGAGTGGCTCGTTTTAATTTAACGCCACCGTATACATGTATATATATGTCCATTGTGTTTGCAGCGTGCTCGCGCGACGTATTAACGCGTCACCCCCCCCCCCCCTTTTGTGTGGGGCCGTATATAATAATATCGCAATATATAATGTGTACGCACGGGATATCGTATTGTATATACATATACACGCCCTACGTATATTTGTATGCATGAGTATGAGCTTGTGTGTGTGTGTATAAATTATTGTTTCAATAATGACTACGATCTGCGTATAATAATAATAACATCGTGAAAAAACGGAAAGGTTTTTCATCACTAGGCGTACCTATATATTTTATAACAGCTGGTTTGGTACTATATATTTATTATGTATTTATACATTGTGTGCAGGTACACCTTAACGGGACGTTTGTTTTAAAGGTAAACACACTCATTTTAACGAAACTGTTTGATGTTTTTAGAAATATTACATTTGTTTACCCACATAATTCGAAGTCATTACAATGATAATAATTATAGTATAACCCTTAGGTATACCGAAAGCTAATTGAACTTCAAAATGGTTTAGTTTATTTTAAAACTATCAATTCTCAAAAATATTGTTATATTAGTGTATTTTTGCTATTTCTGTTTATTATATAAATCTAACTTTCCTATGCGTATAATTACGTCGAATATAATTATTGGAAATGAGCATATAGCCCGTTTATATAGAAAAACAAATTGATGAAAACAAAATTATATTTTTAGCTATTTCTTAAAGTTAAAATTTCTCGAATTATTGTATGTTTTGATTGACAGCATAGGTAGCCAGGTAGGTATAATTTCATATCCTAAGCAGAATATTTTCAGAATAGTATACACAAACGTGTTATTTTCAGAATTTCCAAATGTTTGTCCACTATTCTACTTACATACGATTTAGCTAATATTATAATAACTTGATTTTTATGTATTGAAGTTCTTAGAAAAATATATTTTATTCTGAAAAATGAAATAAAACATGTATAATGTCATTAACCTTTTAATGCACAGCGGGATATAAGTCATCCTACCTCCCATAATGTAAACAAAAAGTTGCAAAAAAGAATTGTTTTTTTTTCAAATATTTTAGTGTATAAAAAGTTAATTTTACTATGAATAAAGTAAATTTTGAACATTTCAATTTGTGTGCAGGTATGGTATTTTTTTTTTATAAATACTTGCGCAGGGAAGAGTTAAAATATAAATAGAACACTTAAAATAGATAAAAAAAAAAAAAATAATAAAATCGTAGTTTGATCATTTTTGATGAAATGTGTCGGTCCCTACTTAGTGCTTTTTATATTATTACTAAAAATATTTACAATCTACACAAACAATGCATAATGCATAATATAAGTAATTTTGAGAATGAATAAAGAATTGAACACTTGAACACTTGCAGAGTTGGTCAACACCACCGTTCTAACAATACCGCCTCTTTTTGGATTTTACTGTGTTTACCTAATTATATATTTTAAAAGAATTATCTGGCATAATATTGTTATGACTTGGCAGGCTGGGTCACCTATAAAAAAAACCTTCTGAAATGTCCATCGGATTTATCAATACATAAACCTATACCTATCGTATCTCCGGCTACGATTTTCAAGCCCATTTCTATTTTCCGGCCCCCGAACTACCACCACAACCTAACCACCGACGACGACTATTCCGTCACCCAAATTCCATCGTCGAAACTTCGGAAGCTAAAGAATTCGTCGTTTCCGACGTACACTCACAAAATGACTATAATCTATATGTATATCGTGAACCTTGCGGATAATATGTTTTCTCGTATACGCTGACAAAATCCTCAGTTGTTCGAGTTTAAAATCGTGAAAATAATAATACGCTGCCTAAAAACTAAATCTCCTCGTATCACCGGTCGGCGAAGACTGGTAAAAATTAACTATACCAAAAATGTAATGATCATCTATCGTATTATGTTTAATGGCGTGGTGGCGTAAATAATACCGCAGCACTTGTGCTGTACTTATATATATCTAATATAAGACGTTCGAATTAATATTATGTACATATTATATATTTTGTTCGAAACGGTCTTCCGGAATGTGTGTCTTATAGTGACGGCGGCCGACGATAGTGTCAGAACACGACTATACATATTGTTGTGACCGAACTTTGTACTTAATAGGATTAAAGGACCCTGATAGAAGCTTGCAGGCGTGTTTGTCGGAGTAAATAGTAATATTGTAAGCATTTTAAATGTACCGTAAATAAATTACACTGGAGCTAGAAAATGTTTTAGGAAAACTGACAAACGTGTGTTTATAAACGGATAGCCAATTCTAAATAATAGCGTTTATGTCCATCCCCCAGTGCATAGTTAACGAGGTAATAATATCATATTAAAAATGTATTAGCGCCTTCAAATTAAACAGTCTTAATTAATTAATCACGGCCGTCATACCCTACTTTTGAACTACACTATTGATTGGCAGGTGTTCATCAGAACATGGCCGTCGCCACTTGGTGGTTGAGGATTTGCGTTAACTAATTTCAGTACAGTAGAACTTCGTTAAGACAGAAATCGAGAAATCCCAGTAAGACGAACAATTTTTTCGGACCAAGCGATTCCGTCTTAGCGAGATTTTACTGTATTAATAGTCACTATACTATTATGATAATATATGACTATTAATTATCACTATGTGTAGTCACGCCAAATAAGCAATACATACAAACTGCAAATTCGTATAATAATTAATATATACTTCAGTCATTATAATCCTTTTCTAAACATATTTTGGTTTTTCGGCAGGAGGTATAGTTATGTTATTTATGAGTTCGGTGCAAACACATGCAATTGGAATCGAAAATCGGGTCGTTTCATATTTCAAAATATAATGACCATTTAGTCTGCAGGGGGATTGTCGCCTAAACATAAAATTTCTAATCAACCAGTCAATGTAACATATTATAGTACCTATTACGATGTCATCACAGTGCTCGTTTTATCGTTAGGGCAACTTTTTTTACCGACCGTAACCTTTTTCTAGAGAATACCTACATAACATTTTTAACACGCACAATTAAACTAGGTACTCCCCTACACAAATTACAATAAATATATAAGGTTAGGTAACGTTTTGATTTTATCGAAATCATGTTGTCATGATTATTGTACTGTACATGAATTTAATTGGTATGTAGATCAATTATTATGCCAAAAAATATGTCTACTGACATTTCTGTTACATTATATTATTGATATTCGTAAAATAAAAAAAAATATTATTATTTCTGTTATATTAATATGGAAAATATATCGGCTTAGGCAGCTTTTTATTCATATATGAAAAACCTGTATAATAGGTGAAAATCGGCTGTCGGATGAATTATAATGAATTGATTGAAGTTAAAAAAATAGTCAACAATTTTTAAAACGTCACATTTTAAGACAAAACACATTTTTCCTTAGGTTCTATGTGAAAAAAAAATATATTATACGAAAATGAACATTATTATACATTAAAGATTAAACAATATAATATATACGCACCCACTAGACGGCCGTATCGTTGAAACATTCTTTCGACGTCGGTTTTGCTACATTGAAATGTGTTGAGATTTCCCACGAAAACCCGAGAGTTAACCGCCTGAGGGTCTTGCGAGTTGGTTTGGTTGCCCACTTTGCTCATCTTCATGTCTGTGAAAATAAAAAAATAAAAACAGGGATAAAAAAATTATAAACTTAGATGTATTAGAATTAAGGCTTTAGTAATCTGACAATTTCTAATGTACAATATGAGCACATGACTGTTGGCCATTGTGCTTTTTATACTTATAGTATAGTATATAACAACTACAAACACTATTTCTTCTTCTTCTCAGCTGCGAACCTTTTTATTATTATTCTTTACATTAGCGTTGGCGTATGAATACTGTATAATAATAATGCATATACTAAATATACTCGTCCCAATGTTGACAATTATTTGATGTTTGTATACCGTAACACTCGACACCCCCGTGGACGTGTAAAAATACTGCAGGGTATGCCTATTTACACAGGGAATAATATTTATTTTTCCTTACAGTTCGTAAGCTGTTTGCACGTTACTTAAATCAACGACTACGTGTCCTTTTTCGACATCTTAAATGCAATTCGCTAACACTCAACTGTACCGGTCAATAAATTAATATAAACACATATTATATTATATGAACATTTCTAAACATGAGTCGAATATAATAATATTTAAATACACAATATTTTATTTTATTCGAAACGTACTATACCTACTTAATATAACAATTTCACGTGAGCAGACATTATTTACTGGACAGTTTATATAGAGACAATAGGTACCTATTCAACTTGAGTATTATTCCAACAATATTATTCGAGAGGGGCCGTGGTAGTAATATTTTTTCAACAACTAACCACTCTTATACCGTAAAAGTAAAACGCATTAACCACTTAAGATTATCACACGCCGTAACACATACCCTCACTGGCTTACTAAATATTGCCGGTGACGTGTAATATTACTATGGAAAAATCAAAACATCACTGAAACGATTTCGGTTATTTTATTTCCGATATTCTCTTAATAAAAATATGTCGCCTTTAAAATTGGATAAACCTACGTGGCCACGTTTCAAATACCTCTATTTCTCTTCATCTCACGATTAAATATAAATCGAATATTAATATTTATAAGTTTATATAATATGTCCAATATATTTTATGATGTATAGGTAATATGATACACTTTAGTAAGACGTGTCACAGAAGTTTGTTAAACGAACGAATCATAAAATATGGCCTTGTGTAAACGAAAAAATGAAATAAAATCATATGAAATATCATCGTTTTAACATATTAATATTATTGCAAATATTGTAATACTTAAAATGTAATGACAACACTCTAGAATTATCTAAAAACCATAACATAATATTATTATATGTATATTAACTCCGATTCACAACACGCGCTAAACATGTATTAAGTATTTGAATAAAACCAAACTATCCAATATAGTCTTATCGAATCACATTATTTTCCTAGGTATGTTCATCGTTAAAAAATAATTAACCCATACCGGTATAATATAGAATATGTTTAGAATACTTAAGATCTACGTTTTTCGTTTTAAAAATGTACTTTTTACATTAAAAAAATCGCTTTGTTGTACTCGTCTATTGGTTTGTTGTCATATTCGCATAAATAAAATAATAAATTTACGACGATACTGTGAGACAGCAGACAGTTTATTATCACATACACCCGAAGAAATCAACCAGAAAAACAAAAGAAGTCGTTCGGGACATCGAGGGTTCGCTCGCGTTTTGGGCCGAACGCAAACACTGCAAATAAAGCGAGCACTAATCCGCCAACAGGAGGGTACGTAATTATTAGCAAAGCCTTAGACACTAACCCCTACACCGCACTTAACCACCACAGAGGGAGGAGAAGATTTTCGGTCTCTTACGACGGCGGTGTTATTGTTGATATAGGCTTCACTGTTGTCGCACTAGCCCTTAGGCTAAATAAACTATGTATATTATAATATATCTTACTACACTATAACAACACTTGACCGCGACGTCTCGGAGCCTCGTCACATCGTCGTCGTCCGTCCGGCGCATTAAACATTGACAGTTTGCATATTATATAAATCTATTTATCATCCACGATCGTCTTAAACTTCGCCACGACGCATCTCCAAGACCGTTGCCAAGTTCGACGTCCTGCAGGTAGTCGCAGCTCTCGTAAATTAAACATTTAATATTATATGATCTTTCAGGGTGGTTTCGAAACTACTCGATCAAGTGTCGTTCACTGGTAAACGGACAAAAAATGAAAACTACGATATAATATTGAGACGACGGGCCCAGCGTGGCTTGAAGTTAAAAATTTAAATAAATTATCGTCATTTAAAACAACAGCTGAAGACAGACGAGAGACCTACTAGACGCAACTATTACCAACCTACCCATTTGGATAAACTTTTTATTTTTATTATGGCCACTCTGCAATGCTCTGTAATGTTTATTTTCAATTATTGTATTTACTATTAGTATTCAATTTATTTGTGCTCGAATGCGATGTGTCAAAAGAAACCTAAGAAATGCGTATTCATTTATAGACTAAGTTTCTATAAAACGGTTTTAGTTAATTGACTTAGTTTATAATACTTCTATGATTTTACTTGCAGTCGATTATTACAATTTTATTAATTTTATTTTTTTTATTCACATTATAAATTATAATACATATCCTATTAAATTAGTATCACTTGTATGGATTCAAATTTAACTATATTATAGATATTGTAAATGTAGATACGATTTCAATTATACCAATACTTGTAATAACAATATAGTTCCCTACCTATAAAAATATAGAAGACAACTTTTAAAATATATTCTTTTAATACAGTAAAAAACTATAGGAGATTTAAATGTATAAACCATTTTTTTTTAAATAAAAACATTTCAAAAACGCTAATAGAAATTATTAATTAATTTGCAATCTTTAGCCATTTTTATGAGTTTGAACAACCTATAAATTATATAAACTCTCACATATAAAAAACCATTAAATATTAATACGATACTTTTTTTTAGTGCATTTTATACACTTTTAAATCACAAGATTATAAATAGCTAAACTATTAGTTGTTGATTCTTGAAGAGTGAATGGGTTTTTTTACACAAACTTAGTATGATATATTATAAAATAGATTAAAAAACAGTTAGTATACTACTATACCAGTAGGGTCAAGTGTGGGCTACAGAGTAAAGAGTGTCTCGTACAAGCATTTTATTTAGCCCAATCGATCAGTTATAAGACAAGATAGACTTATAATTATTATATTTGTATACAATAGTGTGTACAAAAATGATCGTCTAAGATGTCCGGAAGTCATTAATCAATATTTTGTCATTTTCAAAAAGTAAATTGTTTAAGCCCTGTACAAATCTCGAGTGTCGTTTTACGACAAAATTTTCAACCAAGATACGCACCAAAAACAAAGCAAAGGCATGGACGTGTTATATGCGTATCGTAGGAAACTTGTCTCTTTTCGCGTCGACTCGTAATACGAGTCTGTAAACTGATCAAATTCACTGTATAGTGTATAGTGTATATACAATAAAATTCAGTTACTCTACAGCTCTATTGAAATATAAATTATTGTGTGCTCTGTAATATTGAAATAGAGACTTCGATGCTACACGCATCCCTATGACACAATATTCTTACATAACAAGGTGATACGACCGTTTTAACAAATTACTTAATTTTAGTTGTATCATTTTTTTTTTTTTTAGAAAAATGTAATAATATTTTTTATAACATTTTAGTATTAAATTACAATATGATTGTGCAAACGAATTTAATTTTATACGTTATTTGCACCACTATAGGTGATTAGATCCCAAATATTTCAATTATAGTTCCCTCAATTATAGTGTATTCAGATATAACATTTTCAAAAAATGTTTTTTTCAAAGAGACAACAAATTGGCCAAGAACGATCACTTATGCTGCAAGATTGTTTTTCAAATTTGCGGATCATCAGTATTTTTAACAATATTGAAAGATATGTTGTAAATGTACTAATGAATGACGATTAAATGGTAATATATACTGATGTATAATTTAAAAGACGGACAATCTGGATTAAAACAAAATTGTAATGTTTTAATTAATCAAATAATATGGAGGTACTTAACCTAGTAACCTAAATATGTATATTTGTATTAATGTAAATATTTTATATTCATAATTATTGTTGAAAAATTATATTATAAACCAGTCTTGCAATAATATGACGTAATAACTTAGTGAAGTAGGTACCTATTGGTGCACCGGAATTGTTCACATTGATTAATATAAAGAATGAATGAGGGGTAGGTATAGGGCATAAACCCTAAAAAATTCGGTGCAAGTTTCACCTCCTATTCATTATAATACGCTGAGTGGTCCGTGTACGCTCGCAGAGATTAAAATAATAAAATCTCACGTAATTTACGACGTGCGAGCTGGGGCAACGAAAAATAATATAATATATTATACGATATCACATTGCGTGAGACGGCGATATTGTAATGTTGTCGTGGAAATGCCAACAATCGGATTTGGGAGATGAAAAAAATAAAAATATAACCACTGGGGAAGTCTGTTGGTGCGGCGGATGGCACATCGCGACGACTGGAGACGATGCGTGGCGAGGGGTGGGCCCGATCTCATATTTTTTTTCCTGCCCGCGGCGCGTCTGGAATTTTCCGGTCGACCGCCGGCGGACGTCTTGGAACGCGCGCATTCCGTTTAAATTAAAACGGTCCGTCGCATCCTCCCCCTGGAGACAGCACCTGAAAACGCGCGCGCCAACAGTATTCGGGCCGGCAATCTTGGTGAGAATAATAATAATAATACATTATAAAATATATAATAATATAATGTACGTGCGTGCAATTACGCCGAATGCAGTAGTCGTCATCCAATGCTGGGTTGAGCTTAAAACAATTACGAGCTTTAAACGAACCGTTTCGGCGGGCTGGAGCTTAAAATATATACCGCCGCGGTTCACGCACTACCGACTTGTTGTTTACGTGTCGGGGGGGCTCAAGGCAAAATAATATGTTCTTTAACAGGTGAACAGAACGCATATTAACATTGAGTAAGATATATAATAATATTTAAATATATATATATATATACATTATACATTGTACAGGATGATTTTATAAGCATGCTCATCTTATTTGTATTCTTAAATTATGCTACAAATCAGATTATTGGCATTTTTAAATACACTTGAAGACCATTTTTCGAATCGTTGAAATTGGTTGTAGCGCTTATGATGATCGTGTGATAATGCAAACTTCAGTTTTTCAAATTGGAACATCCCTTTTTCATTTTTCATTACTATAAGCAGATATTTTTTTTAAGAATTTTGATGTATCTAAATCGGAATTCAAACTAGTAGTTTTTAAGTTATGTAACTTTGTGTTTTAAGGATAACATGCTGTCATCTATGGTAATGTGTCAAGTATATATGGAGATTAGACCTACGTTGGAAAAAATAAAATAGATTTAATATTGAATAGTATACATAAATACTATGAATAATAATATGAAAATGAAAATAATTTTTGGAGGATAATGAGAACCACCTCCTCGTAGTGTCCTCTGGGTAATGCTAAATGTTTCTCAAAAATATTATAAGAAAAATCATGGTTTTTACATCTAAATAATTTTTACCTGAAAAAAACCCGGGCCGAGTTTACCATCGACCTTTTGAAAATGTTTTTTCCTCGGGCCGAGTTTACAATCTCCCATAAATACTTATCACACTCGGTCAATGTTCAAAAAGCAAAAAGCCTAACATCATAAAAATACAACTAACTAGGTATAATTTTCAAATTATCTAAGTCTCCATTTCTATAAATCCTTATACATTTCCAATGAATCTTGGATTATTATAAGTTAGAAACTACACGATTCGAGCATTTTGATTTATACACATCAACATTTTCAAAAACAGCAGGTACCTGCTTAACGATTTGCAATAAAAATTAATATTTGTTCCCATTTTAAGAAAAAAAAATGTGAGTGTTTAATATATTCGTTAAGGAACTTAATATTTCCGAAAATCGAAATTTAAATAAATTCTTCATCGTGGTACTAGTACAAAATGAGAGGGGAACTTGCTTGGTGATCACCCTGTATACACAATGATAATATCATACACATGACTCATCCCTTAAAACGATACCTGGTAACATCACTGACTCACGTCAACAAAACAACCATGATCAATAATAGTGCTCACGAAATTACGTTTCGTTGAAAATATATAATATTATTATTGTCTTATTTGTTCATTCCATTGCAATGCATCTACCTACGCAAATTTAATATTCTCGGCTTGTTTAGAAAACTTTTTATTTGTTATTTAGACAAATTATAATACACCCTTAATGGAACGTATTGATTTTGAACATTCAGAGCTCTTCGTGTTCAACCTTGACAGATGACGTGCTTAAAAACGAATAGCTTCTGAAAATTTTTCACTCAGTAATAATTACGGTCGTTTTCTTTATCTCTCTTTTTTTTCTTTGTGTTTATAAAATTATAAATAATAATACACATAATAATTTCAGTTTTAGTTTCGAGGAAGTCTCCAAAATTATCTTTAATTCAATACCTACACATAATAAAAATATAATTGCGCATAAACATTTTATGACGACGGCTCTTATTCGTACTTGAACATTTGAACAAACACCCAACAGAAAATTCAATTGATAAATCCAATAGAAAGTCTAATAGTATGCTTAATATAATGTAATATGTACCTACGAAACCTCTTCATGTATATAAAACGATTTATCACTTCTCTAAGAGCGTTTATTTAAAAAAGAGTTTTTTTCGTCGTTGTACTATTTGATATAATTTAAATAAATTATATACGAGCAGGTATTATGGCTTAAAAATACTTATTTTTACCCCCTCGTAAATCCTTAAAAATTAACTTTTATGCGCTCACGATAGTGGTTTTTTTTAACGGAATCTCCCCGGGAATAATAACAATTTTAAAATTATGCTATGATGATTATTTTATCATTTATTTCGTCGGTACATTTTCAGGTTGATATTAAAAAAAAAGTTACCCTCAACTGTAATTTATTTTTAAACTAGTTATTTACTCGAGAGGAGGAGATGTATATTATATTATATAATGCAACTGCAGCTTAATAATAATATTTATACCTATTAGACACTGCAACATAATAGACAGCCAGCGAGCAGTGTGTGTCGTCGTATAATAATAATTATAATAATAATATAGTTTTATTTCCGACGGAAAATTAATTTTCTTCGTGAAAATACACCTACCACCGCCGCGCCGCCGCGATGGACTTAATTCAATACACCGCGCGGGGAGAAGGTCGACATCGGTAAACTAACTGAATTCAACCACGCCGGTTTACTAAACAATATATAATAATATAATTTGCTTACGCTGTACCCGTTCAAAGAACTGCACGCTGCAAGCGTACAATATTATGTACACAGGTATACGGGTGCACGGAAAATGATGCCATACAAACGGGAAAACATATACCCTCCGGGAAATACCTAATATAATATACTATAGTCTTGAGTATAATAACCAGCGGAGGAGTTTTCATAAAATTGGTTTAGTGCACAATAATAATCAAGACGCGAACGTGGCGGCCCGCACACAATACGCTCACAATAATTATGACTATGATTTTAAACATTTTTCCCGAGTATGATAATAATAATACGACATACTCGTGGTATACGACGATGGTTGAAGCACACACACAGAAATAATGACTGTCCTAACCAAAAGTGAATATGGTTTTTAAAGCAATGTATCGATCACAATCTCTCACATAATAAAATAGAACATTTTTTGAGTTCTATGATATTTTTTTTACAATATCTATACTTATGTCTTTTATTTTTACGATTTTCCGCAAAAATACGAGTATAAAATATATTTTTACAGAAAGCACGACTTCGTTGTTACTGTATTTATGAAGGCCAAATCTTTTAAGTTTAACGCTCATTGTTTTTGGAAATATTTTTCAATTAAATAAAATTATAATAATTTAAATTTCAGAACAAAATTGTTGAAAAAAATACATTTTGTACTGTTTTTACCGTCGTAATTGTTTTAATTTGTTATTTTTTTGAACGACCGCTTGCACATTAATTTCATACTTCGAAGTGGAACATAATTTTGAGAACTACTTGGATAAAAAGAAAAATCTAATTTTGAAATTCAGGTAGTTCTAACTGGTTAAATTCTATCGTTAGAAATTCAATACTTATTTTATGTATTTAAACCATGACAAAATTTGTTTTTTCAAAAATACAGTTTTGTGTTGGTTTCAAAACATTATGTAAAAATAATAATATTTCCAAAAATGTTAAAATTTTTAGAGAAAATGATATATTGTTCAAACAAATCACCCTGTACTGAGTGTGCATAATATATTGTTCGACCCTGTATGGTATATGTATTTAGTGTTATGGATGTTATGTTTTCCAACATTTTAATCAGAAGGCACTAATACTATTATACCGTTGCAGTGTCTAATGTACCCTATGGAAAAATCGATAATTATTACGTGTTCCGGACGTCTGCCGTGGGGCTTCAGTCGATGATGCACTCGCCCTAGGGCCCTCCCCCTCGCACGTACACGTATTATACACATATTTTTCGCCACCCTCCACGCAGCACATGTACGATTACGCAATTGCGACGAATTCATCAAGGTTCCCCGCACCGACCCGAGAGTTTCAAACGATTTCCATTCGCAGATTTTTTTTTCCAAACTAATATCCGGTCCGAGTAATATTATTATAATATCGTTGAGTACTGATCACCATAGTCTATTTATAGTATATGCGTATGGAGGGAGATGTATGCAAATTAATGTTTTTTTGTTCGTACATTATACTTTATATTAAAATACTGGACTGTTTTTAATAAAAGTTATATTATTATATATTATAATGGATTTTTCAAGATTCGAATAGTGTTTGTAACAAATTTTTTCAACCCGTAAATGTTACTTTACGGTGGCTCACGCATGAAAGTAGTTTTGTGATATAACTTAAGGAATATTTTTTTGTTTATTTAAATATAGTTTTAATTAGTTAAACATTATGTTGCTACTATAATTAGGAAGTAGAATATAGCAAATAAAAATATTTACAAATTTATTATTTTCAAAGTGAGTGCTGTGAGTATGCGTGGATGAAGTGAAACTTCTTTCAGGGTCATTCAATCGAAAGACTATAGAATATGTTTGTATTTGAAGAAAATAAAAAAATAACAAATTCAATTGAAATTAATTTATTACCTATTATATTGTTATGCAAAGTGTTCACATACACATTCGAAAAGATAACGCACCCCACTGCCCTCCCGTCCACTTTTCATTACTTTATCATATTGTTATTATCTATTCCTTTTCTTAATCATGTAATTATTATTTGAGCGTTTATCGGCTATTGATACGTTTACCGGCGGTTTCGGGTTTCTGTCACAGAACACGACACCGGTAAGTGGTAACTCACCAGTCTGTCACAGAGCACGAGACCGGCTGAAATAATCGTCGATAAACAGCATATAAAAGACCGCACGACCGTCGACCAGCAACCAGTCTTTTACCTGATTTATAGCAAGACCCACCCGGGCAGACTTGGGCATTTCAGGTAGAAACATCCACGCCCAAAATCTATCGGTCGCTATTTATATCGGTCAATAGTGCAATAGTCAGATTATTCCGGAAACAAACCAACGTGTTTCACTTCTAATATAATAATCACATAAAAAAAACAACCAATAATAAGACAGTGGTCATTCGGCAAACTCGTATGCTCTTAAAAACCCACTACATCGACCACATATGCATACCGCATATGTTCCATATAAGGAACATCATACTCAGGACGGCCTGTCTTTGTCAGCAAAGTGCTTTCTATCGGTGGTTCTATCGGTATAACAGTCATTATCGCGTGGTGGTAACTAAAATAGGAAATTATATTTATTTATTTATTTATCACAAGTAAAATGTATCTTAATAACTCAGAAGAAAATAATCGGATTTATAGTGTTTGATGTACCAATATAAAGGTAGGTATTTTTTCCATGAAATCGTTTTCATGGAAAAGTCGATTTCGGAAATATTGTGACGCTCCCAGCTTTTCAATTATTTCGAGTATACCGTCCGTAAAGAAGTTTCATTTCAAAAACAAATAAGTCTTATGAACACAGTTATTATTACAATGATTAGTTATACATTTATAATATGATTTATGCTTTAATAAGTTTAAAAATATTTTTGACAAATATCAAGTTCAATAACGGTACTGTATAGATTTACTTTGTTTTTAAGCACTCGTTGAATCTATCTTCAATTGTATGTGATTTCAAAATATGTTCAGAATAAGACTAAGACGCGGGAAACCATAAAGGTAAGGTTAATTATTGTGATTGTATATCAGCTAAAAAAATGGAAAACGATACACAGATAGATTAATTTTTATCTGGGAAAAGTCGGGTACCCCGACTATATATATACCTATACTATATTATATAATATTATAATATATACTATATATAGTATATATAATACCGCTAGTATTTTAATAATGTAAAGTATCGATTATAGTACGCGGATTGGGCGCCAAATTAAATATTTTCAACTGTTTTAACTGTGCCAGTAGACAGCGTATCTGCAAATCGATATGACGATTATATGACTGCATAATATTTAAACGTAATTTCAATTTGCATGGTATAATCGTAAAATCCTTCAGATAAGTAAGCCATATATTAGTTTACCCGTAGTAGGTACCTACGGTTTTATATATCACTGTAAAATAGTATTTTCGAAGTATTTCAATATCGCATTTTGCATACGTGGAATTATATTAACAAAGGCACCGTTGGGTCATCAGAGAACTATTTTATAACTCAATTATGGTCACTCGATTTCTCTTTTGAAGCCGACGTAATACGCTTCTATGATGTAATTAACGTCTATATTTTATTTTGTTCGACTCTCGGATGTGACCATTTAAATTATAATATTGCGAACAACTATTATTATTATTACTATTGGTTCGTTGAAATAATAGCTTTTCAAAAACATAATGTGCTGTACCTATATGATTATACATATACTATCTGTATAACCCGACTTCGCCAAATAATACCAATATTACCAACTATTAATTATAGCCCTAAATAGATGTACCTATATTGTGATTTAAGTGTACCACACTTTTTGAACTAACTCGACAGGGAGATTTATAATTCACCTGTTGTGGATTGGATGTAGGCAAATAGCATTTGAATGAATATTATATTTAGCTAATATTTCAAAACAGGGTGCTGATTTGTATCTAGGGGATGCTAATGACCCATATAAAATATATATTATTATATAGAACCCTCCCCCACCTAGTAGTTGCACCAGCGAGTATATTAGCTTAATGAAATCGGATATCACTTGAGTTCGACGCGCAGAGTGTTTAAATATTCTACACATAAAAGAACGATTTTAGTTAATTTTCAGTCCGTTGACCTTCTCGTATTTCAATAACTGCAGGTTCAACTGTGTGATACATATATATATAAAGGAACAGCAGCGGTATATAATTTAAAATAATTGTTTAGTCTAAAAATGTTGAGATCATTAATTTATTACAAATCGCTAATATATATATATAATATAGTATACACATTATAATGATCGTCGGATATCGTCTTTGTGCTTAATGATCACGTCGAGAAACAGTATGTCCTACGCAAACGCCGCCGCTGCTTTGATATCAAACGATTATTATATACGCTATATGCGCGCTGAGATGGGAAAAAGAAAGGGAAAAAAAGCCACTATACCGACGAATTTTCGCTCTTGCTCTACACTTAGGTACCAACTACTACCCGTCTCCCGCCCATTCTTTCCGCCACGGCATTCCTTTAACTTGTCAAAATTTAATTATACGCTCATTTAATTAATAGCCGTCGATTCTTCCCTTTGAGCAGCGCGGAGGGCTTCAAAAGAAACGCCCCTCTGGATAATTTGATTACAGAGAAATGATAACAATAATAAAGACCCCGTCCAATACTTGACACCATCGCCGCGTGAAATCGTTAATTGGTAGGAACTGTCGGTGGCACACTCATCATCGTCGTCGTCGTCGTCGTCGTCGTCGTCTAGCAGTACAATATAATATTATAGGGCGTCTTGCTAGCCGCCAGAAATATAAGCGTTTTTCTCGCTTATGGTTTTTCATATTATGCTCATTGCGATAAATTCGGACAAGAGTCGCTATTACACACATTCATTTGACAAGCTCAAAGTGAAATACGTAATATAAGTAACAAGATTATTAAGATGACATCGGGAACATATTAATTTTCTCTCTCATGCCCGCGAGTGACTATTACTTATTAGATATAATAGTATAGGTACACCGCAATTCCATAAAATCGTTTTTAAGATTTTCGGAGTTAGTAATCTTTCAAAGCAAAATCACTTGTTGCAAAAATTATTGAGGCTCATTTTTTTATACAGAGTTTGATACAATATATCGGTTTTATATTCTATTATTATTTAACTTTAGATACATAAAACAAATATTTTTATAAATTTAAATGTATATTAAATTGATTTGAGACAGTATTTAAACATCGACGCGTCATATAATACCTTCAAATATATTATTCACGATAATATTTGTAATGACTGTAATTTTACTCTAAGATTACACAAAAACATTACAAAAATCATGTGGATGCGTTTTGTCCGTATTGCGCCAAAGAGAGAATAAGCAAACAGTGCGCTGGGCATCCTCTTAAATTATTATTATTTTTGACGAGGGTCCGTGGGTGGTTGGGGAGTAAGAGATACTGCTGCACCTACAATACACATACGAACACGGTAGGGGAAAAGCAGCCCTGGCAATTAGGGGTGGGCTTAATAAATTAGCGTCGCTGGTCCATGTGATACTTAACTTTATATACTATTATTGTTACGATATTAATATTACGATATGTTTTGGCGGGAGGGGCTTAATTCCGACGGCGACAACAAACAAAAAAATAAAAGAAACCTTTCCGCGGGCTTGTTATCATATTAAAATAATATAATATTAGGTATTATTATACGCCGACTGACATTTTCGCCACGGCCTTTCGCAAACGCCATATTATATAAAACAACGGATATAATAATGTGTAATATCCCACCCCTCACTACCCACTCACCACGGAGGGTCGTTTCGCAGTGCGGCCTCGCGATATTGTCAAGAGACTTAACTAAAGGTTATACGGTTTGTAATTTTACTGGGGTTCGCGATACAACGTAGGTGCATCGTATATATAGGTACATATAATACGATAGGTCTAAGCCCCGCGAGCAAACAAAATAAACACCACGAGCTTTAACATATTTCGGTCGAGTTCGGTAAATACTGTCAAGATTATTTTATAGGTACCTACGTGTAATGTGCTATGTAATAATATATATTATTATTATGTGTTGTAGGTTTATCGTGTGTGCCTTGTTAAACTGTATAATACTATTCGCATAACCGTACGGTGTACACCGACATCATATTAAAATATTATTATGTTTGTACGAAGACGACCGAATACGATATTATTTAAGGGCTTTTACACAAGTAGTAGATGGTATACCTATTAAATATTATGTAGCTAGTACATATTAGGCTTACTATTTAAACGACAAGGCTCGCCGACATAATATCGTTGTGTGATAGCGTTGTAATATATGCTATGATAAATCGAACATAAGGTTGGTAAGAAAAGTTAAAAATTTCAATTATCTATAAATATCTCAAAAATACCCAACATTTATTTTAAAATATGTAATAATATCATGTTTTGATTTTTTATGTGATTTACAAAATATATATCTCAAAATGTGATCATTTTCCACTATTTAATATTGTAATTGAACAATATTGGAATTTGTTTATTTATTTATTATTATTCATCGTTAACTGCAGTTTCAGCTAAAAATATTAATATCAAAGTTGACAAAATAAAGGTTGAATGTTGGAAATGTATAAATGTTAATTGAAAACAAATATGCAATATCCCGTCGGTGGCTGCACTTTGCGCAATTATTATTTTTATTTAAACAAACAAGGAAATCCAAACATACACATCGAATATAACGATGATTGCAGTCCAAAAACATTTCCTCCGTCACACACAGTCCAATATTTCAAAACAGCATACGTATTTAAAAAAAATATGTTTACACAAATGTATCTTTGTGGACTCCGACAAAAGGTCCTATTGTTCGCCTTTATTTCATCAAGTAGTCATTCTATAAATATTTAACAGTATTCGATAACGTTATGAAGATAATTTTAATTTTTAAATATTTTATATTAAAATAATTGTACTGAACATTAGTGGCCATTACCCTCAAATATGGGTCAAAATCAAAATATGGAAGTCCTGGTCAGGGAGGATACCTATCTAGAGACGTGCTCGAATACTGAAAATATTATGTATAGTCCCAAAGTCTGGCCAAAATAAATTTATCGCGGTAACGAAAGAATAGGAGAGTCGTATATCATAATATAATATCGAACGAATGCAATGCAATGCACTCACATGTAGGACAGAGTTTCCAACGCATAATATTATTTTTGTTGTTTTGCTCCAACGCCCTCGCGTCGACGAGACAAACGACGGCGATCCATCGCGCATCGTCGTTGGTTTTTTAAGCATACCCGCTTGATATTTCCAATTTTGTATTTTACATTATTATTATATCAGTAACTATGTATATTACTGTTATACCAGGATCTTATATTATTTTTTGTCGTGATATTATTATAAATCAATTCAAAACGACATCGCTATTCGGTGCACTCGACGGATCGTCAATCATCGGAGTATGATTCGTTTATATGCAAAGTAATATATGACTACTATAATATTTTTACATAATACATTATGATGTGCATATAGTTATAACGTCTTACGCTGTTATATATGTATAATGTATATACACATGTAGGTACAGGGTGCTTCACAAAGAGAGCTCACCTTAATGATCTTCTTCAATAATGCGCAGTTATTCAAAATCTGATTTTTGGAATTTTTAAATATACCTACTTAAAGGACTCAGATTTTGAAATTATTGAGATTTTTCGTGCTACCTTCTTATAAGAATTGTGCTGTGGAGGTACAAACTTCTGTTTTATTATCCCTAGGCTCTAGTACAAGCATTTTAAAATCTATAAAACTACTCGTTCGAATTTTGAATTGAGTACACATCAATGTTTTCAAAAAAATCCACTAAATAATATACAGTTAAAAAGAGGGATTTTAGGATCCTTCTTAAGTAGTACAAAAATCTCAAGGACTTAATATGGTTTTTATTGTTTTTAATAATATTTATATTTAAAAATTCAGAAAATCAGAATTTACACAAATTGTACACTAAATTTAAAAACGGGGATGATTATAATATTATGCTTGATGAAACACTCTGTATATTGCACTGCCGCCACCGTTCGAGCGCGTGACCCATTCCCGAAATAAACTCTCGGAGACAACAAAAAATAATAATATATGTTGAATATTATATTATTACAGTAGTGAAATAAATCGCGCCCCGAACCCAAGTGATTTGTTCCATCCTTCGGCTTGCCACTCCCTCAGAGCTGCTCGCACGTACACGATTTCGTTATTATTATTATTATTATTATTATTGAGGTCGTGATTTCGAGGAAAACGGCACTTTTTAAACAATATTCCTTATCTGTTGTATCCGGTTTTTTTAAGACCGCAGCAGCCGCTCTCCCCATTCCCCGGCGATCCGACCAACCACAGAAGTCACCCCCATGACCCACTCCTAAAAATGTTTGCCGATCAGTTAACAAACGGTCTCAGCTGTAAATAAGCGCAACGTATTATACATATATAGTTTCGTATAATTACCCCGGCAATTAACCGGATATCCGATTACGAAGACTTATCTCGACAAAAATATTATATTTTATATTACGACTTCAGAAAACGTAATAATAATATTGTATTTGGGTAGAGAGGTACACCGCGAGAAGCTCGAATCGAACGAGTCTGAGTCATAAATATAATGATATATTACCCTGCCGCGAGTATCGGCTGCTATAATCATTATTATCATATTATTGTTATTATTATTCGACAGAAACGATCTCTGGTGTATAATAATAATAATAATAATAATAATAATTTCATAATCGTTGTCTGAATTATTCAAAGACGGTGCGTGGTGAGTGTGAGAGTTTATTTTTCGTTCTTACGACTTCAAAATGTGTTTTCTCCGAGAACAATATTGCAGTTAGCCTGTTCGCGACAGCCGCGATGTCAAAATCGGTGGTCGAAACTGCACTCAGTATACATAATATTACGCCCGATTTAATATGATACATAAAACGTACAGAGTGAATCACCACAAACAAGGCTAACTAACTCACAATGTTTTCTTTAACAATGCATATTTTATTTAAATTTTGATTTTTGAATTTTCAATTATACTTAGAAAATATTATTTTCAGATACGTAATTTTATGTGTATTCAAATTAAAGGGAGAAAGAAGAAGCGTAATATTTTCAATCGAAATTCTAAAGAGTATATTTTCTGAGTTATTACACTCATGCTAAAGATAATAATCCTAAATCATTTGTATTACATACAATTATATAAAATATAATACTGATGTTCGGGTGTTTCTAAAACTCAGACTGATATTTATTAGTTAGGTAGGTACTATTATACTAGTAAACTCAGACAACTTTCTCAAATGAACAATTCTATTTACAGCAAAAAAGGGTTATTCTTATTCGAAAAAAATTAATTTGATATCATAAAAATTTAAGTATATAAAAAATGCGATGTCTTATTAGTTATTACTGTTATTAGTGTACTTTAGTATGTACCTATTTATACACAATTCTAATGTTGGTACTGCTAAAGTAATTCAATTGGGGGCTATACATTTGACAGACCATCCCTGTGGTAATTCTAGGGAGGCTAATGGGGGGGTCACTCACCCCCCCCCCCTGGTCTGTGTAAATGAGTAAATACGTAGTAAATAACAGTTATCATTTAGTCATTATTTAGTAATCAAAATATAAAAATGTATTATGAATAAAAAAAAATTCAAATTTAGGTATAAAGTGTAAAGCACATAATATTATTTATCAGGCACCTGTAAAATTGAGATGTGAATGTAGATAAAACCCCCCTCGGGATTTGTCAAAAACCACCCCTGAATCACCCTGTATAATATATGATGCTCGGAGTGAATCCGTTTCGAATATTATATTACAAAATATTTAAATATTATACACACGACGTCACGTCAAAGGTCGGTTTTACTATGGTTGTTTCTTGTGTCAAAATATCGTTTTGTGAGGGTGAAGTTTTCTCCCCACGTAAATATCGCCGCACGCATCCAACTAAAACGTTATATTATTATACATTGAAGCGCGACGAAATACCCGTCCGAAACAAATATTTTTATTCTCCCGATACGGCTGCTTTCGTACAAATTGTTTTCAAAAACAAATCTGAAACGCATTTACATGTATTTTTTTCGCCAATATTGTGACTGACATATTTTTGAAAAACCATTAATATAAAAGCACTCGAGCTTATGTACAATATTTTTTTATATGCATTTAGTTGCGCTTATTTGATCGACTAAAACCGCAAATGTCCCTCTCTTTTTAACACGTTCGAATCCAATGAAATATGTAAATTTTTTGTCTCGCTGAAAACACATTTTAATGTATTCGAACTAGATTTACATTTATTCGTTACATTTTTATATAAAATACTATTGTGTCTTAACCATTACTTTAGATACTGAGCAGAGTGACGTATATATTATTAGTTTATTAGTTTTACAATGATGCTTGTTTTTATAATTATTATTTTACCTGTCAATACACTTTTTGGAGCAGTAAAAATAATTCGATTTTTAACTTTGAGGGTGCTCTCTGTGATAAAAAATTGGATCTAGTTGATACTTTCAGTAGTTAAAAGTAATAAGACTTAGGCAGAAATACCTTACTACTTGCCCTAGCCACACAATATAGACATATAGTATTTCCCTTTTACTCAATAAATAGATTTGAACAAGTTGGTTAGGTTTTTGAAACTATTTAATTATTTGAAACTTCTTCTGCGCTAAAGTAGTTGTCTAACTCACCAGGCAAATTATCAGCTATAATAATCGAATGCCCCTTTTATTTATTAATAACTATTCGGGGGATACTGGATTGGTAATTATCAAATCATCTGGATTTAGAAATTGTCCATAGAAATAACAACAATCTTCTTTTTTTCTATTAATAAAGAAAAAGCCTCGGTAACGTGACTATTGGTTTAAACAGTAATCTGATCGACTGCATGGATGGATTATATTTAAACCATGGATATAAATCATATAAAACAATAAGAAATTATAGATTTTTATATTTTTCAAACTTCAAGTCCCTGGGTTTCAGTAATCCTTTTTTATGATAGGTAGGTTAGGTGCATGCGCTTCAAAATTAAATAAAAAATAAAAATTGTAGTAAGCTGCCGACTGCAAGGTGCAAGTTAGATCATTATTCTTGGAATAACGAAGGACTAATAAAACTCAAATTGGATGTGATTTTCCAGCTAATATAACACTTTTCAATAATTTTTCTTATGGTATACACGCGTTTATCTATAAAATCAAATAAGTCACTAAATTATGTACCTAAATATACACAATTCGTTTGTAGAAAATAGGTATTCCCAAACTGATTAGATGGGAAAAATGAAAGGAAAATGTAAATAAAAAAAATTATTAAAGTTCATGAGAAATTAATAAATTGCGATTTAAATTATATTTATCTAGACAAGAAAATTGGTTGCCAATAATAATCATTGGATAACATTGACACAATTCTACAATAGTTATATTGTCAAGTTCATGGATGAGTAATTTGGTATCTAGATAAGTCTCAACACATTGTAAGTGTAATTAAACATATTACATTTTAATAGTTTGTTTTTTAGTAGCTGGTCGTATAGTGTCTACTAAAACTAAACATTAAATTATAAAATTTAGCTACTGTGGTTTATTAAGATAAACCATAAAGTAATGCAATATTAATATTGAATTCTTAAACATTTTCTTCAACGAATAAATTAAAAATAATAAAAATAACAATTTGATTACGTCTGTATAATCGTTTTGACGGTAATTATCTGTTTCAACCTTAATGTTCGTGAAAATTCAAAACTATTTTTAAATGTAATCATGACTACCACAACTGTATTTTGAGCATAACATTTGAACTGCAGTTTTGCAAATATTTTGTAATTACGTCAAACAAAATTATTGTTTAATCTTCCGGGTCGAAATCAAATTAAACTGGATTGCATTAAATTAACATAAATAGGTACACTATTTATGGCTTTGAATCTAGGTTAGTTGAAACATTTAGTACGTTCTGTAAAGACATCAGAAAACGTGTTAAACCGAACGTGTAATGTCAAAAGAGTATTACATTATATACCTATATTTCATTTTTTGTATTATAAATCTTGTTAAGATTTTTTGTATTGTAAATTTTATTTTTAATTTTATCTTTATGTAGAATAATCAAAATAACATTTTAACAAGCCGAAAATATTTTTAATCTCATTCGTATTATTTATTTAACAGACAATTGTATTATTGGCAACGTCATAATATGAAAGCGAACAGTGAAAATACAAAAACTTTAGTTCTATCATTTAATTATAAAATATGGTTCTAATGCAATTTATGTACATATACAATTTTAAGTTATCACACTGAACCTCGATAAGCTTATAACATAAACATAAACTATAAGTAATAATGATTCAAATTACCTTACAATTGACAAATTATTTCAAACAATTAGAATATTATAATTTAAATTAAATAATATCACTGACAGAAAGTTTTAATTTTTTAATTTTGCAGATGTACGTAGAAAGAAACTTATTATTAATTAAGTGTTTTTCCGGCACTAAAATCTTTCAGAGGAGATAAATTCAATATAATTATGTCGTCATGTAGTGGTATGATGGCGATCGAACGCCATAACACCACATACTGTAATCATTAGGTACATTATAATAAAACAAATACATATTATGTATTATTATTTCATGCACAATAATAAATAACCACTTACGATAATTCGACGATATCGACTTCGAATCAAGACAGTAAAAAAAATCACATAAAAAGACTCATACTAGCTAGTGATTTTCGGTGTATTATTCGATTTAATACATTATTTATATGAGTTATAAAATATATATTATCCATAAACTCGGATGGATGATATCACGTATATACCTTATACTTAACACTTTACGACATAATAAGTAAACTCGACGTTGAAGATACGAAGCATCCGCGTATTGTTTGTCGAGACGCGAAAATAATATTGCACACGAATAACGACGACGTAATGCCTACTCTTTTGTTCCAGCGGCCTTCGAGTGTGATAACAACATTCCAACGCAAAGTTTCAAAATAAACGAATGTTAGCGATCAAAAGTTATTTCTGTGTCTCATTTGTACAAGAGTTGTACTCGAGTTGTACACGTAAAAAGTACTCAACCGGTGTGATGGTATACCAGCTAGGCATACAATGTACATATTATTACTTTCAATTAAAACGATTTGAAATGATTTTCAGAGTAGGGATGACCTATGATTTAGCAGATGGCAACATAAAAAATAAAACTTAACTTTGGGGTCATCAAAATAGGTTGATTGAATAACTGTTGGAGTATTACAGACACGGCATTATATTACTGCTTGCCTGCAATATAATTTAAAACGTCGTTTCGCCGATTTCTATCATTATAATCATTCGTTTCGGTGTTATCGCGGATTGTGTTTGAAAGTATTTCTAATATCAAAGTAAAAGCACCCCGTTACTTACGAGTACGCTCAAAAATGGTCATTGGTACACATAGCCGTCTTTCGGTTATGTCGGTATATTTTTATTACATCGTACCTACTACCTATATACGTTCGTTTCTAATATAATTATTTGACCTATTCTTAAATTTCACACAACAGTGTAAGTGCATTTGCCAAGGGCACAAATCATTTAGATAACTGTTATAATACCTGTGCCTATCTAAGGGCGCACTTTGTTTATTAGCGTTTAGCATTTAGAAACCTGAGCACCGGTCTAGACACCAAAACTCCATAAAATTATATCAAATCCTGTGGGTGCACACAAAAAAGCTTTTAGGTCCGCCGTGGTCTCATAAACATAATGACAAGAAGAAACATAAAGTCGTTATACTATATTTTTAGGGCGTATTGTGTGTGTAATAAAGCCGGTGCACTTTTTTGACCTTTGTCAGCTGGCTGCGGGGTAGGGTGCGTGAGGGTCGTAAAAAAACGTATTTACTTCACCGGATTTAATATCGTGGCTCAATTACGGAGCGTGCCATATCGAATAATTAATGATATAATGTCCGATTGCGCTCTTAACGTCATTAGAATTTCATATTATTATTTGCCGCGGAACTTGTTAAATGTACACCCGTAAAATGCGACTGCACAAAGGAATATAATCAGTAATGGCGTATTCCAGAAATAACAATAATTAGTGAAACGCAAAAGCAATCAGCAATTGTGTTTGGCTGATCCGCTCGTTTCACCCCGGGGACGTTTATTTGTTCAAAATTAGAGACCTGACACTTTAAATACACAGCGCAGTTATTATAGTTCCACGAGACATAATTACACGCGATTGTAAAGAACCGTTAAAAAAACAAATTAAGAAAATATAGCTGCTAGGTGTGTCGCCTTAACGCAGACTTTATCAAGTCCACCGGTATGGCATGAAATATTTTAATGTTTTTATAATAAAGGCGTTTTTCCAAACAAAAACAATGTTTAAAGCAAAATCTAAAAAATTAATTGAATTGTATATTTTTATCAGATTCCGAGCAAAGGATCTATTACGATTAGGACCAGACTTTACGTAACGGTATGAACCTAAATCGACGTGTGTTTGTATTTATTAGTTATACACCTACTTGTAATCATTTTTTTCGGGAGTAATATGAGAGTGATTGAGTATCATTTATATTATATAATTTTCTTTGTATTATTTTATTTTTAGTTGTATTCACTTCAAAGTTGTTTATGTGATTCTTAACTAAATATTTTATTCATTAAGTCAATACAATATCAATATAAAAATATTTAATTGAAAATATCATGTATTTTATAATTTATTTATCTATTTTGCTTATTATTTTATATTATTGTATCATCTTATTGTTTCATATTTTATATTTATAAGCACAAACAATTATATCGGGTTAAGTCCTTGGATGGATTTTAGGAATTATTTTAACAAAATTGAAGACTAGAATATTATGACTTATGAGAAATATGTTGCAGAGCATATCATATTTGAAGGAAGATAAATGGAAGGCTGTGATAATATCTCGTCAAAAACAAAATATAAGAGATGCATTATTTTCATAAGATTATAATTTATAACTGATGTCGTTAGTTATGTATTATTAAAACACGATTCACGTTTTTAAGATTATACAAATTTAATTAAAGACTTGAAGTACAAAAAATTAAGTAAATAACGTCATACAACAAGTTTAACAAGGTAAAAAAAACCCAATTAATTTATAATCAACTGTCTCTTTAATTTTCCTAAAATGAACGATTTAATTTAAACGATTTCAAAATACAAACGATAAAATAGTAAAATGGGTTGTTAACATCATTATTAATCAAGAATTATTTATTAAAGTCAATTAATTTTAGATTTATGTTTACATCCCTTTATTAGTAGGATAAGGGATGGGTTCAATATAACCCTTAAAATTAGCATAGTACATTTTATTATGGTCAACTTGCATGAACTATAACAATCGACTTAGACTTTTAAGAACCGCAAGTACCTATATATAGGTTATATGGATAAACACTCAAAAGCGAAGTATGTATTATGTATACATAAATATTTTTTCGAAATAATAAATACCTCACTATTTAAATAACTAATTCATCATCGATTGATGATAGATATTTATTCAGAAAAATAGCAGAATCTTATCATTTACTTTTGGTTTTAAATGTTAAACTCTTTGGTTCTGTGATAATGATGATAATAATAATAAATAACAATGCACAATAATAAATATTTATAAATTATAGTAATCATATAATTAATTAATTCTTTATTAATGTTATTTGAATATATAAATCTCAAGAAAATATATTATGAAAATACAATAAATGATAAAAACTTGTTTTAGCTAGTAAGTCATAATAAGTGGTGTTTCTGTGGCGTTCATCCCAATTTTCACCAATTTGCTGGAGTAATTTAACATTTAAGTCAGGCATACACAATTATTACAATATTATATCCAAAATATTTAAAAAAAATTGCGACAAATTCGACTCGTCAAGTCAAAAGCCATTAGCGTGTGTGTGTGTGTGTGTGTGTGTGTGTGTGTGTGAGTTTTTGTGTGGTGGTAGGGGGAGGTTAAATTATATAATATTGTCTATTCTTGTACCAAAATCGTACTTGTACGGTTATCAAAACGTTTTAAAGCCAGCAAAGAGTATTGTTTAAATTATAATATACAATCTAATATAATTATAAATGCTGTCCGCGGATTACGATTCTATCCCAAGTACCTACCGATATTGCAATCCAACGAATATCATCATCATTCGCTGCCAGCGTTTCATCGTTGACTTTGTTGACTAACTTTAACTAGGAAAAGTTAAATTTATTGGCGTCACGTCGTGTACCCACTTGGCATTTGTATTGTAATACGTGACATAATTTTTCCCTCGACCTTGTGGCAGCAGGTATCTACATTGTTATAATATTATTACATTTTTCTCGTCACTGCATAATACTCTGTTTGCATACTCTAAAAAAAACCTCTTGTTATTATACCTGTTTTTAGTCGATCGTCAAAGATTATCTTCAAATGAATGAGGTATATTAAGAATAATAAAAAACACTATCAGTAAAACCACTACGAGTATAAAATTTTTTAAGATTTTTAACCGACGTAATAATCATAGGCTGTTACTGTAATTTTTTTAATGTACTTAATTTTTTATATAAGACTACGAAGACTTTCTATTATTTTTAAAATTTTGGTAGACATTCATTTCTATATTTTTTAATGTTTTAATAGCATTACAATTATTTTTTCAATACCGGTAAGAACTAAGAATAGTATACATTGCTCCAGTGAAAGAAGCCTTTCGAACCTTCAGTCATAAAGACAAAGTTACGGAGTGGTCAAGAAACATAATTGGACGGGCTTCACCATGTTTATATAACAAAAACAGGCCTACAGAAATAATTTGTGAAGAAGTCGTTGACATTTTAATCTCAATATAGCCGACAAAAGACGCATGAAACTTTATACAAGTATTTTTTTTTTTAAGTGAAGGTTCACTATAATAGGTATTCTTAAACAAAGGTGACTTGTTATTTTACTTATAAATATGAAATGTAAAGTGTTAAAACTATGATAATATGATAACTATTATGCATCGGTATGCAACGATTTTATGAAGTTTAAAATAATAAAAATTGTAGTTTAATTTTATCAATTCTAAATATCAAGTCATGATGGTTGTCTTGCCAAAGTGATGACATTTTACACTTTGTATGCATAATTTTTTTGTGTAAATGCATATTAATATTTTAAATGCGATAATAACTCCGTCTGTGTACTGTGTCTACGTTTTTAATACTAAGCTGCTGGACCGATTTTAATAAAATTTTGTATATGTATGGATTATTGAGACTTGAACCCCGGGAAAGGACATAGGCAACTTTTTTTAAAGAATAATTCAACACTTAAGAGGGTTTGAAACTAATTAACCAATCAACGTGTTTGATAGTAAGTTAACTAAATAGAAATTAATTGTAGAGACTGTGATGGTTTTATAATGAATAGGCAAAATTTAATATGGATATTTTAGAAATGTAACCACCAAGGGTTTAGAAGGCTGTGGTAAAGTTTGTGTGGAAATAATATTTTTATGATAAAGTTTACTTGAAATTTGGTTCCTTAACACAACTTTGGCACTGAATAATGAAACTGAAGGACAGATAAATAAAAAATTATGTCAGTAGGAGATATCGTACACATCATCACTTATCATAATACAACTTCTGATATGTGCGTGAAACCACGGGAAATAGCTGGTTATAATATTTTACATTATACAGGTCGCAGTTAATAATAATATTATTTATTTCGATTAATTATAATAAAAAAATAATTTGATAGGATGATTCGTCTTGACAATGAGTACTCGAATTTATTCTAGCAACTTATGCTATATTTTTGTATTGTGACACAATATATAAAAATATATAATGTCATATACTTTACCCCATCTACATTTAGTCGTTTTCTACCATTATTATCGTATAAATGAAAACTTTGTTTTTTTATACTTAGAGTTGTTCTCAAAAATAATTAATTATTCAGACCAATTGACAAATATACGCATATAGGTCGCAATATCATACTACAATTTTTAAACACATCGGTCGTCGAGTAAGATAGTCGTATATACCTACACTATACCTATATTATACTAAATTGACAGTTTTCGTTTGTCATAAAAATCGGTTTCAGAGCTAATTTCGTATTCAACTCCCAACCCTCAACCATATTATAATCGTTCTTTAGACCACTGTAGTTCTGTGCAGACGAGCATCACGTGATACGCTTTCGATACGATAAATTCCTCGAGGGTCCACGAGTGCAGTGGCTAAACGAACAAAACCCATCATATATACGGTACGACGGTATTCGTAAGACCGTCAAATAGCAATTTACAGCGGCCACTAGTGCAGTGTGGGACCTAACCAGAGGGTGAGCGAGCTCCCTCCACAGGCCGTAAATGGATTATCGGAGCGACACCGTTGCAGGTTAGTTGTCTGCCAATCGGCTCTACAAATTGAATTGGCTATGACGGAGTGGGGAAAAGAGCTGCTGGGCCCGCGCACACTAAATTCCGTGTATATACCAGCTGCCTACCTCATATATGCACTGCGAATTTAATGCAATAAAGTCTGGTCCCGCTAGGGAAATGTACTACTACAACTGCTGCTCCTTCTGCTCCTGTGTACGACAAACGGTTGTAACTTATTCATAGCGTTTGTCGGTCGTTCCGGGGTACTGGTAAAGCAGTCTGGTCCGGGCGGGGTCGAGGGGTGAGACTAATCGAAAAAAATCACTTCCATTCGCGCAAGAGCTTTCGTTTTCATTTGGAAAATGTGTGGAACTCGCATAAATATTGCATTATTCCACGTGCGCTAGCAGGGACGGTCTCCCGCGAGGCCGCGCGCTTCCCGCCACTCTGCAGTGGTATTATATTATTATATCATGTTCAAGACTGACGACACTACCCACCGAGGCATTCCAAGGGCCTTAGCTCATCTGCTCTATTACAAGTCATCCAAATTTAATGTGCCTAACCCGTAGAGTCGCGGTTTCAAACAGAGGTCGTGTTGATCACGTGGTGTAGGACAATGTGGGTCTCTCCACAGAATTAACAATCACTTATTGTTATAATTAATTTTTTTTTTTTTGTCACGTCTGCACTGAAATTGCAATTTTCTTTACCGGTTGAAGCGTTGGGAAATCGTCTCTCTTTCCGATACTAAACATTTGTTTCTGCCTGGTCAGCAGAAAATGAACTGTTAAAATTGGTTTATTATAGATATTATATAATATACGCCAAAGTGTCGATAAGTATTGTCTATCATATCAAATATTAGCCGGTAGGTTGGTTACCTTAAATGATTAGTCCATTACTAATAGAATTATCAGGCTTGACAAAAACAATAGTGATTGTGAGAAGGTAATTTCAATGTTTGCCGGAAATGCTGCCTCCGTCTACGGCTCGTACCACACGCGTCGGTTGCGACTGAAATAGCTCACTTATCAGTCACCAGACAATAAATATAGTTACTACAGGCGATTGGAAATATCATGAAATATGAAAATATGAAATTGTGGAATATATCAATGATGATATATTTTAATAAAATAAGATTATTTTCAAGAACATTGATATTGCGTCATTAGTGACGTTTACTTTAATATTATGATTAAAATATTTTAAATGTTTTAAATTGACAAACAAATATTAAATTTGTACACGTTATCATGTATTTAAAATTTTAAATGATTGTAATATTTGTTTAAGCAAACTCTAAAATTTCACGGCATCGGCATAACAAACTTATGAGGGATGCTACTATGAGCCAAGACTTGACCAGCAGAAAAATATAAATCACTAAGGGGATTCTTCTAGATTCTGTCCAAATTATTAGATATAGATAGGTACCTAACCTACTTGACCTAACCTATTATATCACTGAAATGACACGAGGCAGATAATTTGACGTTCATCATCAACACGAGAAAATTCAAACTAAAAGATACAACAAATATATTAACTGCGTTCTGTAAGTACCTACTACTGAAAAAAAACGGACATACTTATTTAATATTAAACTCATTTATAAGCGTTGTGTGGTTTATGCACACAAATAATACAAACGGCCGAGTAATATTATTACCTATAGACGCGCGTTCGATTGGTTGGTCTCCAAGTTACGTGATTTTCAAAAAATTTTTTTCTTACAAATTTATCGTGTTACCGTTAATCACGAAATGGGTGTAGGGTGCTATAATATATTATCATACCAAATGCGTTTTGATTTATTGCGCCAAAACAAAACGTGTACAGCTACCAATTACAGTTGCTTATAATTATTATGTTTACGAGACGTGTAGAATAATGATAAATAATATTGTTTTTTTTTTATGGAAAACGATAATAATTCATAACGAGTTGTTGGGTTTTAATTTTTATTTTTGAAAACACTATATCTACAACAAATCTCCTCGAATAGATTAAGTTTTCCAATGTTTTTGTATTTCCTCTCACTGTTGATTGATTTTCTCTTCGTAGGTTAGGTTAGGTTGGGTTTGGTTTTGTATTATAAAGTAGATACACCATGTCAATACTAATATGAGTTGTGTCGACTACAGATTGTATCGCGATCACACTCCAAAGAATAACATACACTATAGTAACTACTATTTATTTATTTAACGCAATACGTTCATGGGTAAATTACAGTACAATTCGTAATATAGAGCTAATGATAAGCACATAATTGAAATAGGTAGTGTATAAGAAGACTAAACTAATTAAAACACATTTTAAATCACAATAGATAAACTAATTAAGTAGTTGTGTGATCGAATGTATAACGATGTCAAAATAAAGAACCAGATGAGATATCAGATATTACGTAACAATTATAATAACTAAAACTGTCGATGGCTATAGAAACGTTTTATCAATTCCCCCCCCCCCCCAGATTAAAAAAAATAATTTTTCACCTAATCCGTCAAGATAATGTTTTGATTTTTATACCTTCTTTCTCCGCTTAGCTAATAACGCCGCGTCATCCACTAGTGTAGGAGGGGCATTTTTTGTTTTGGAACTCAAAGGCAAAAATAAAGGCGATCTGCCAAATGACCGCGATACGCTGCATGTCACACTGCGGATTCGACACAACATAATATAACAACACGATAACTTATGATACGATTGATTTTCGGCGAACGAGCACTATAGCTGTTCGAAACCATTGAAACATGCCGCGACCGAATCGTGATTGTTTTGCGATTGGCATGATGTGGAAGGGGTGGCAGGTGGGACCCCGATGGACACACACGGTGGTGGTCGGTCCGACGCAAAGGTCCAGCGCGAGAGGCGCACCCTTCCCATCCACCGTCATACATAGGTACGCGCGGTTATCCTTTAGTTGCTGATTAGCGGGTTTTGTTAATTAGCAAATGGGGCCGGACCGATGACGCGTGATTTTACGTGGACGCGGCAAACAATGAACCTTTGCGTTATTTGCGAATCAAACAATTCCAACACATCGATCCCTGGAGAGACAGAAGCGCACAGCAATATATTATATGACGAACGCACACACGCGCGCGGGATCCACGTGCCGTCGCTGAACATAACGTAATAATAATATAATATATTATTAACCAGTGAAATACTAAAATAATTAAACTACTGATTAATTTCGTTTACCGCTATTCATAATATAACATATATAATATACACGTCATGGTGATTCACAGATCATGCTCACCCCACCCACCCACCACCAATTATTTGCTTTGCCCTGTTATTCAAAATCCGACACTTGGAATTTTTAAATAATAATAAAATATTAACTACATTTTCGAATAGGTAGTTGGCATTTTCACCTCTCACGGTGTCCAACTCTGGAGATACAAAGTTCTGTTTTTCAAACGAAAACCACTTTTATATATATTGATCTACGTTAATCAGTAAATTATTTTTTTTGAAAATTCGTCGTGGGTACCTTTCTAAATCGAAATTCGGACGAGTTTAGTTTCTGACTTATTAAACTTTGTATACAGAGTATATGGTCCATAATCATACTAGTCGAGGCGTCCGGCAACAATCATACAAATAAATATAACTTCGATGTTTGTTTGGCAATTCAAAATAATTATTAATCTGTTAAAATGTTTAAATGTTATGAGCCTATAACTTCTACAAAATATAAATTTTTGTTCAAGTATGGGGTAACAAGTGCTCGGTGAAATAAATATTAAATAATATTATACCTAATTTGTTTTATGTGTTGTGTGTATAAACATTTAATATCTATCATCCTTAGCACAATTATGCAAAATGTTTAATAACTCGGAAACTTCAAGTCTGAAATTGGATTTGGATACATCAAAATTTAAACGAAAAAACCTTCTGCTGAATAATTTAAATAGTAAAAAAGGGTGGTCCTCATTAGTTTCTTGAAATGAGGAATGGTACAGAAAATCTCAAGTATTCGAAAATAATATGGTCTTTAGACTTTAAGTATATTTAAAAATTCCAAAAGCAGGTTTCGAATAACTTTAATGTATTATTAATAAAAAAAGGGGGTGAGCTTGCTCGCCGAATCACCCTATATTATGTATATATCGAATTCGGATTTCGGGAAATTTCGATGAAGGCTTATCATGGTGAACGGAAAAAACCACTTACCTAGGTACGCTATTCAATTAGATTGGAGATGCGCACTGCACGGAGAGAGGAGAAAAAATCTGTTTTGCATTTTATTATAATTATATGAATGTAAACATATTATTGTTAATTATATTAAATTATATAAATTATTATTGTTGTCGTTTACGGGACCGAAACAGTATGCAATAACAATAATGATCAATCGTGGATAAACAATTAAAATAATATATCCAAACTGCGGTTATTCCACAAGTTGTAAAATGATTGTGCCGATTGTATTATACGGATATCATAATAATATTATGGTTTTAACTCGCACGCAGTGTGTGGACTGCGATTGTAAAATATAATACATAATATAAGTATAATATTGTGTGAAGCGGCGTAATTTATTACAAGTAGGTCGTAATGATATATTATTATGGCGTTTATAGCGATGAATATTTGGAAATGGAAATTAACAATTTGTATAAGTTTTTTGACATTCTTATACTGTAATATTATGAATTGTTCATATAATATTATTATTATTGAGGGGTTACCTCTACAGCATTTAAGTAGCCTCTTTATCATTGGCACATTCTATAAAATTATCAAAAAATTAGAAAAAAATATTTTTGTTACCTTTTTGAGATTTTAATTTTTCTTGCAGAAAGGGTTGGTGGTCGAAAAATCACGCACCATCGTTGAAACCAAAAACTTTGAATATGAGTCAAATAGTTTATTTCGTTGCAGCCATCAGAATATAACCGCAATGCATGTCAGACATTTTATCGTCAATTTATTATTTAATGACCCACATCGAGTCGCGAACAAGATTAAACAATCGTGCAGTCATCAAGAAGTTCGTTGTTCAAACTGGGAAAACTCTGCGTCACACCATCTCACTTCATCGTAAACACAGACAGAAGCGGGTCGTGGTACATTTTTTTAGTAAACTTTTTTGCGGTCCACGTCATAACAAATATCCAACTCCTTTGTATAGGTACTGTCGACGTTTTAACTAATTTAAACAACATCACTCGCTTTATGGATGAAAATCGAAAACTTATAGTTGTGTGCACGTCAATATAGGTACAAACCATAGTTATATATACTTGCACAAGTGGTTTTCCGAATCAATTTATATACAGGGTGTTTATTTTTATGTAGGTGCTATACTCGATTTTCTCAGCCGAGTAATTTTTTGCGATTACAAAAATAAAAGAAGTTATTTTGATATGATTTTAAGTTCATAATCAATAATAATATTAAATCACTAAATTTTTGCAAGCATATCTCATTATATACTCATTATTGTTATCATTAGTTCATAAGCTGTATAATATAATAATTACTATAGATAGTTTAGGTATCGAATATTCAAAACATTAAAACGCTTGAGAGAATTCAATAACTCAACCTAGGTATCGATTATTGTACATCATGAAATTGTTTTGATTTTTCTTGCTGATAATTAAAACGAATATTCAGCGTCCGTTCTGGTTTCATTTAACATATCCAAATCTCATCATAACACGTAATAATAATATTATTACCTACTAAGTATTCTCTTATTCATTGCGTGGAAACATTTTTAATTTGTTTTAAATCCAACTTAAGGCCATTTAATTCTCTCTCGGTAATGAAGTATTAGTATGCAGCAGCACACACCGGTAACGCGTGTGGACCCAAATGAAATAACATGACAAAACGACGAGAACAATAATAACATAATGTTATATTATAGTTACATACCTAATAATAATATTATGATAATATTATTTGCGTCTCAGTCGTGCGGATAGCGTCGTCGTTTAAACGAAACAAATTTAAAACGTCATAGATGTATTATAGTATGGTGTTATATTATTACGACGTGTCGTGATCCCGAATTATTTTGAAAAGGTCTACCTTGATCGCCGAATACCTCGCTTATATGATATTATACACTTACATCTCTGTTACGGAAGTTTCGGACGGTAAACGATAAAACGACCCGACGGTATTAATATAATATAGTTAATGGATTGGAAATTACATTTCGGTGTCCTGCGAGACGTCACGTCTCCGACCCAAAACACGTAGGTACCGCGTAACTGGTGACTGTGGGCAGTGTAATATACTATATGTATATAATATGTTATATCACTTTGCGGACGAATATCGGTATTCCGGTAAAATATAATTATTATAAAACGTGGTGTCGTCAATCACGTAAACAATATCGTGTAATATATTGTATATATATATAAGTAAGTAAGTATTACACATGATAGGCATGTGTATTATACACGAGCAGTCACGAGTGTCTCAATAATATACGAACGAGCAGCGAATATTGAAGAAAAGGACCGCGACGAGTAATGTATCGATGCGTTCCTGCACGTTATTAGATATTAGAATGTACCTACCGTATATTGTGTATTGAGGTGAATGTGAATTCTACAAGAGATCAAACAGCTAAAAATACATATTATATAAGTTCCTATAACGTGGGAACATTATATAAGTAAGTTCCTACACTTATCATGTTAGAATTTTCATGATACAAACTGCTAGTACAGTTTTCTTAAAAAAGTTAAAAATTTATATTTTAACCTTAACAGTATAAAAAGTTGTTATACGTATATAAATGTTGCATCATTAAATAATATTGTAAAAGAAAAAAAAACATTTAAAACTAACTATACATTATTATATTTTATATTATGTACTGATATAAAATGTCTTAAACAGTCTGGTTAACTAAATTTCAAATGTTGACGGTGCTCGTCGTGCACAGTTCTTTACTTTCAGAGCATACGCTTCTTAATTTATTACTTAAGTATACACACGTTTGTTGGACCGTTTGTTTAGATATGAAGGTTGATAAATAGGCCTCAAGACGAACTCCAATATTGATTGTGCGAGCGTTGCGATGTTATTTGTTATCACTAAAAGTTTTCATTTTAAAGTTTTAATGATATAATACAAAACCTAAAAGTGACAAGTACCAATCGTTAAACGAATAATATATTTTAATGTCGGGTCGCAACTAAACATTTAGTGAATCAATATATTATAATTAGCTAAAATGCTCCCTTAAATATGATTCAGTGGCCCCTGATTGGTCCGTACAATTTTAGACAACCTTTAAATAATCAATTTTATATGAGTTTCTGCTTAAGATCAGAATGAGACTGTGCGAGAAAAGGTTATCGCGTGTTACAATAGTTATGGTCTGAGCACTTAAATAGTTAAATGTATCAAACCGAACAACTTCGTAAGTATTTGACAAAAAAAAATGTGTTAAAACATCAATGTTGTTGGAGGAAATTACTGTCTCACACGTAAGTTCTGTATGTTCCATAATTCTCCCTCCAATAATGTTTTAAAATCCTGTATTGGCGCTTGCCGCCTCCCATATATATATTGTGTACTTGATACAATATATATATAATATAGAGGTACTCTGAGCGATCCAATACTAAAATATATACTCTAATGACGACGGGACGAGCGAATAATCATTTACGAATTATCACGGGTAGTGGGTAGGGAGAAGGGGAGGGGGACAGAAAATAGAAAAAAAATACAACAAAAACCATTTCGAATGACAAATCAGTATTGCTCGTTTACAAATAAAACGATAACTGGCCGACCGATGATAAATTAAGTGTGGCTAACCACCGCTGCCGCCCGTTGTCTAATCCACTATCAATCACTCTGGCCAATATGGTGCAGCGCGAGATGCATGGAGACTTCTACCACCAGCTCTTCCCTCGCCTATACTATACACATATGAACAAATGTACACGACTACAACACAACGACTACCACTACCGCGGTATACCGAGTGGTACACACATAATCGACGCTACTACACGGAGTGCACATGTCGCCGAGCGAGTATGCATGTGATGAGCATAATATACGATCCGATAAACGCGCTGCCGAGTGCGCGTGAGGCGAAACTCCGGCCGGGTACATATTATAAGCGCCATATATTGTACATATTATTATTATTGTTTATAGGGGGGGTGTGACAAACAACGATGTATACGTAAATTATGTCATTTTCAATTATTAATGTACGTCCGTGACTATGTAGGTAGGGGGATGGGGTGCAGCACCGTCTAGGGATCGTCCGTCCGTCCCGTTAAATAATAATAATATTATGCGACGGGCTTTTGAATAAATACACACAAATACATCGGCCCAGCAATTGGCCAATTTTGAAAGCGCTGTAAATATAATATATTTTTTTTTATGACGTGTTTTAAAAAGCGTTATTCGAATGATGATATCCGTCCGTCACACAATTCGCACCACCGCCAAAACCACCCGAAGTCAACGTCAACCCCATGCCCACAGTTTCACTATACATCGTGACGATTATATTGTTATTATTATCATGCAACTGTGTATAATATCATGATTGACGAATTTTTTACAACTCCCCAAATAACATATTATACAGAGCTGATCACGGTGATTTGCGATATTTTTTTCACGCTTCAATATCATTGTATATATATAACAATACTAGGCGTGACAATAATATTAATATTATATAATGACGGTTGGTTGTGATTTTTGTTTTGATTAGTTTGACGTCAACTCTGTTGAAAAAACACAACCGTTTGCTGTTTTGTTTTTGTACAGAATATGGGTATAACGCATAAATTAAATTAATGGACAATTGTTGAGCTTATATGTACACAGATCGTCAATGCCATAGTACCAATCAGAAACTAAAAAAAAAACCATTAAATAGTGTGCCACCTAATCTGGATGTATATAGATCGATCTATCGCGGAAGACAGAAATTTCCTCCGCGGACATTTTCCAACACGAAATGAAAAAAGGTAAAAAAAATTTTTTTTTTATATTTTTAAGTTTTCCTCACTTAGGTATTCATCGAAACTTTAACTACAGATAATTAAAGGTAAGCATTTATTTTTTTGAAATATATTAGTAACTATATATATTTAAAATTATATTTTATATTTTTAATTTTAAATTTGTATGTGTACACTATAACATTTCATCTATTCTGGTGGGAAAATGTCAAGAATGGGAATGGGAATATTCGTAATGGACGATCAGCAATACCATACATCGTAATTAATTTTTGCCAGACATCTATATATTTTTATTGCAGTCATTTGTCACCATTGTTTTGAACACGTCTAGCAAAACCCCAGCGAACCATATCAAAATTCAAGATATTATTATTTCGTGTTATGTTTGCATTCGATATACTTTAAGCACATGACACATATAATGTTCAACGACATTCGATAAATAATAGCTATGCACACGGTGCAGTGACGGCCGTGCGCATTTATCTAAAATAGATAGTTTAATTAAACCGTTGAACAATGACAATAATATAAATAATTGTGCCAAATTCGCATGAAACGCGTTTTCCTTAAAACAATTAATCACAATAACGTATTATTTGAATACATAATAGTCTATACGCGAGTTTTTATGGCTTAGTTCTCAAATAATTGATTTTTACATAAATTCTCATTTTCGGTAAATTTTTGTTTCGAAAAAATAATTCTACAATAACAACAATAATATTATTTATATTTTCCCTAGCGAAGTCGAGTAAACCAGGTATAACGTATAACCAGACGTAAAATGTGTTGCACCTTGCACAGTCCTACAAAAACCACCCAACAATGTGCACATCGATTTGTTGCACACCTGTTGGAAATTGTTGGCACCTCAATTCTTGTATAGTTACTTTTATTCAACTTTGTAATGCTGAGTTCACGGTTTGCATTACAAATTACAATACTATCTTGAACAGTTTGACCCATTCAAAAATCATCCTTTCAAATATAAAAATAGATTTGTTGAACAGTTTTTGTGAATTTCCCAGCTACAACATAAGCTTGAACTTTCAAATACAAGGGGGGGGGGGTAGATATCAACAATTTCCAACAAGTTTTCCAACCAATCAATGTAGATAACATTGTTGCTCGGTTTTTGTGAATTGTTGATATACGTCGAGTACAAACTTCACGTACCTAACTGACCATAACAATGTAATGCACAATTTCATACAATCGCATAGGCATAGAATTATCATAATATGCTCGTTAGCTTTTGTGTATAAACATTATATTATTATATTACGAGAGCATTAGAGAACTGTTAAAAGTGCATAATTTACATTTTTACGCGGTGAACGTCATGTCGGTTTCGAGGACTCGTGACTTATTTTATTAAAAATATTTCCGTCCGTCCCGCGTCCGGAGAGCAGCAAAACTTCCCGAAAACCTTTCCAGCAAACTCCGGAGCGTAATTAATGAGCGAGACAAGTCCTGCGCGCTGTCCCCGCGATATTAATGCGTTTTAAATGAACCCTCCTCACAGACACCTGTAAAACTAACGACTTTTTAATACCTATATTATATTATATGTGCGGGCGACGTAAACGCGGACTCCCCGCTAACCTGGTGCCGGGGTTTTTGCATTTAAATTCGAAAATAAAAACAACTACAATGCCGGTGACCGAATGAGCATTGTCGCACGTCTCATTCCAGTGTCGAGTGGATGGAGTGATGGCGATGTGCTTAGGTCTGAGGCATTATGAGACATATCATATTGTATAGTGGGCCATTTTTGCCATAAATTCGAAACTAATCTCTTGAATTTTTAAAATTTGGACAACTAAGACATTAAGCCGAAACTGGACGATAACGCATTATATAGCTGTTGCCAGTTTTCAAAATGACTTGTCGTCGGGCGTAATAATATGTGTATTCTCAATTACCATTATTATCATAAATTATTATTACTATACCAAACAGTAAAAATAGTTCTCATATTATTCTTTAAATCTAAAGCTAAAAACTAAATTCCCCTCAATACTCAAAAAAATAAACATTGATATCCATGTTACAGTTTGCAGAATATCATGTTGTGCAGTAATATTAAGTTAGATGCCACGAAGCGAGTCAACTTATACTTTAAAGTATTGACCTGTTGAATCTAATGAACCTAGGTGTGTATGATTGTAGTTGGTGACTTTGAAAATAAGAAAAAAACTACATGGGTAGATAATATAATGTAATAACACGCCACACGTAGTTTTAAATTCAGATATCATTTGGATCATAAATATTATTATTATTATCATGGTCAGTTTGTTTTGTGTGCCAAGTTGTTAATATTAATAAGTGTTTAATTTAAACTTTTTCCTACTCGCGATAAAATTGTGTTTTTTAATATTAATGGTTCAAACAGCGCGGCGTTTGAAGTCTCGACGTTTGAGATTTATATCATTCACGGCAAAGGAAAAAATGTGTTATTTACGATAGCGGTGTAAATAGGTACAATATATAACACCAAAGTATACTAGACTACAAGATGTCTTGCAATTTTTGAAATGTATAACATAAATCTGATTCAATTCTAACCGCCAAAACTCTAACATATTATATAATATTATAGCTCAATTCAAAGCTTCGTATTAGACTATAATTAACGTTCACGTTAGAATATTATACGACTATTATTAATACAACCGTTTTGTCACACCGCAAGATGTCGTTCGCAGTGAATTATTTTTACGAAATACAGAATTACTTGATATTTAGAACATGAAACCGTATCATGCACGATTTATTAGTAATAGTAAGATCGTAGCGAAAAACAACATGACCACAACCAAGGTTGATATTTATTTTCCTATTTTTTTTTTTTTTTTTTGACTCGATCTTGGTAATACGTATTTTTTATTAATATTTATTATACGGTTGTTTCAACTATGAAATCGTTTATTTTCTGTTTTCCTAATAAATTGTAATATATTCGCTAGGACGTATCACGATATTGTTAAACACTTTTCAGTATTACGCTTTACGTTTAGACCATCAGTCGTCTTGCGTGGACTTTGACTCGTTATCATGGAAAACGGAAACAACAAGAAATGTTACACGCGATATTTTATTCAACCACCCATCCGCATCACCATAAAAATGTATTATGTAAACAGAATGATTCTTTTTTAGGTGAACACACAGTTTTCTCATACATTATTAATGTTTAAATTGTTTTTAAAAATATATAATTTTATTTCACATGATTTGAAGTCATCATTTTTGGAAACGACATATGACTGTGTTTGTAAAAAAAAAAAAAATGTCTTACAATTTTTCCCCTCTTCGAGTGGTTGACTATATTAACTGTATAGTTGAGTTTGATAATTTACTCATAGGCATGATTGATTAATGACTCCTCATTCGAGATTCCGTCGTTTAAAAAAGTTTTTTAAAAAAACTTTAAAACTTCCGGTCAGAAATAATAAAAAAAAAAATTGATTTTTTTCTTCAAAATACGTTGTTTGAGTAGGTGGTAATTAATTCAAAATATGAAGTGAGAGAAGACCCGTGTTGACCTTCAAAAGAATCGTCCTGTAAATAATATTATTATGCATCAGTATGTTTTATTAGCTTTACCGTGTTTGGCAATTATCATTGTATATCATATAATATAGTATGGATACGCGTGAGTGTACGGAAAAGACGGAAAATGTACCTACCTTTCGTGCGGCAAACGTTTTACACTGAAAACGCGGTTTTGCCTGTCTACTAAGTTTAGGGTACGGTTTCCATGTGTACAAAGTATATATATATTATGTGTGTGTGAGCTTATTTATAATGTATAGTATGCGATATTTACCCTCTCTACCTAAACACGAATTAATCTAAGCGCTTGCGGTGGCTGTAAGAAATTTAGGTATATTATGTACATAATATATATACCGAAAGATTATTATGAATTTAATACACTACGAAAATAACAGCCAACAACTACGGATGTATATCTTGACGATAATAATGTAATGATATTGTTATATGGTTTAATATTAAATATTATTATATGGTATTATAATTGTTTTATGCAGTGGCCGGATACGAAATCAGGTCGATGACTGTGATGTTTTACTTGTTCCCATTATAGGTCCTATTTAAAAGTCATCGGACGGCTTCCTGACAATGTTAAAAAGTATATACTCGGAATACTGAAATTGCGATTAAGTAATTTGCTCAGCAGTTATGTTTAAAAATATTTTACACGGATAATAATTTTATGTCCAACTTATAATGAATGTATAGATCTAATTCGGCGAAAACGTATTACTCTTTTCTTTTTTTTTTGAAACAGAAATAAAAATAAATATCAAAATATACTGTAACACAAAAATGCTCGCAATATTGTTACTGCGTAAATTCAATTGTCACGTAGAAAATGTGAAAATATAAGAATATTTCAAACTCTCCGGAGACACCGTGAGAGGAGTACAATTATTTAATTTTTTTTTAAATATTCACGGCTATAACTCATATTATAGAAAATTTAAATTGTTATAATCTTACACTGCGAGTAAAAGTTTATCACATTCCGTACAGACTTAAGCCAAATTCTTCTCACAGAGAACTCAGATCAGCGTGATGTGTACAATATAATTATCTCAAAGAAAATGTACAACAAATTGTTAAAACACTGAAATTAAAAATCATACCATCCATTCAAATGATAAGTAAACGATAAATATCAAGTGGAAAACAATAATATAATATTTAAGCAGATAGTTGTTTTATTGTTATTATTGTTCACATTATTAATTATGTATAGCTGGTATAAAGTACAAAATTACATAATTACTCACTCATTTTTACTGTGAACGTATAATGGTATTTCTTTTAATAATGGTAGATAGTCAATCATAATAATAACAATAATAATAATAATAATATTATTATGGTAATATCATGGTTTTAAATTAATGTAAATGACGTATATTATATTTTTCAATAACGAAAAACTGATAGCACGGCGTGTTGAATAGGCAATTTAGCTACACCACTTTATTATGGTGGGTGGGTAGTGGGTAGGTTTTTTTCGTACATTTTAAAGATGGTTGCTAATACACATCACAATATATTGTTTAATAATATATTATACGATAAAAGTGATAATATAGTACAGTCAAGTTAATTAAAATCTGTATATTATTATTATGCTGTACATATTATTTTTTTATTCTGATGATTGAATGCAATTATTTTAGGCGATAATAAGGTCTGTCATTGTTGTCATGGCATTCGTATATTTAAGAAAATCATGAGTAAGATATATTATGGTTTTAATGCAATTTATTTTTTATCATCTTATATTTTAAATCTTAAGTTAGTTCGTCTTATCTACATTTTTTGATAATGTATTTATTTTAGATAATTTATTTTAAAAAAATCTTTAAAAGATGAGGTTTGTAATATTTTATTATTAACTAGCAATTAATTTAAATTGGATAAAAAAATCATTTGTTGGATTTAAATAGTTATAAGCTTATACATACTTTATTTCTGTATAAAAATCTATTACATTTTTTACATTATTGAAAAAAAATAAGTCAGTATAAACTTTAAATATTTAAGTCTCGTAACCAAAAATCACATACACCGATAAAAATAATGTAATAAACACTTCATCTATGTGGACAGTATTTTATTATTTTGATAAATGTTTTGAAATGTATGGTTCAATATACGTATCAATTAAAAAGATAAATTTGATTGAATGTATTATTTAATAATATTTTAACTTCACATAAATATTAAAAAATTATAACTTAATTCCTAAAGAATACAAATGTCCAATTCACTGCGTCTCTTTAACATAAATCATAATATTCTAAACTTTTTTTTATTCAACAATATTTATCGTACCTAACGTTGATTTACTACAATATAATTATATTATAAATCCAAATTATAAATGTTTGTTCACGATCACACACACAATATACAGTGGATTTAAAAACGTGCGGATTCATACATTATTATGATTATAAGCTTTTTAAATAATTTATTTTAATAATATATGCGTTTTGTCTCTCTGTGCCTTACGAACAACTGGAAAACACGCAAGGTCCACCCTGTATATATATTATATGTACATATTTTGCAGATGATATCTGTCCAATATTAGCACGTTTCATGTTCACTCCTGCTATTGGCATAATCTCGCTAGTTATTTAATATTAATAATAATAAAATATTTTCCATTTGTGCTTGCAAATTATTTGCTGCGCTGTTGACACACGACAACCCTTTTTTATCCACCCATCGTCATGCGTCGACGGCTCGCACACTTTTTTCCTGGACACCGTCTCGAATTACTTATGCTCGACCACGTGACCGAATAGCGTTTGATAAAAAAAATTATACGTCATTATGATTTGTAATGTTCAGCCGGTTTGGCGATGTAATAAATATGTATTTAACATTTTATGTGAAACCATTATCGTCCTTGGTAGATTAAGTTCAAGAAAATACGCATTCGAATTTAGGCAAAGTTTAGTTTTTTCTTTCGGGAAAAAAATTGTACAAATATAAAAAAATATATATAATATAAAAGTATATAAATGGTAAGCATCTGAACATATGAGCTTTATTAATTATTAAGTGAAAATTCCAAAAATTAGAATTTGAAACAAATTACTTATTACGGGATACAAGATAATGGAATGAGCGTGCTTGGCAAAGCACCCTGTATTGTCGTATAACCATGGCGCCCGTAAGGTCGTAAAACATGAAACCGTCTCTCACACACGACCCACCCTTAATACTCTGTCTTCTCTTTGGGGGGTAGGGGGTACGGAGTTAATTTGTAAAAGGTCGGCGGCATGTCGTTAATCCAAATGAAACGACGACGTCAGGAGTTATTATATAGTAAAGATCGATCGCGGTAAATCGAGAAATTGGTTGCAAATCATCGTCGAAGAATATATTTCACACGCCCAAATAATATTCCGATGTCTTGTGTAATAGTCTGAAAAACGACCTGAAAAATATTACATTCGGTCGCTTGGAAGTCGTAAGACTATATTACCTATAATAATAAATGCACAATGTCATACTATACATTTTTAGCTGTAACCGATACGTCGAATATCATTTAACGATTTTTAAGGTTTGAACTGCGACAATATACTCACATTTGTGTAATTACCTATTTTAATTAAGCCCACAGAGAAAATAGTTGAATATTTTTTAAAGTGTCAAACGTCAAAAGACGGAATAACAATTTATTCGTGATTTTCTTCGTAGACACTAGACACGATCTGTTAGTGTGTAACGGAAAAAAAAAATGTAAGCAACATTTCAACTACATAACTTTAGCCAATCCGCCGACCGTCTCTAGACATTCTTTTTGGCGAGTAAAAAAAAAATCATAAATTTTTTATACAGCTCCAAAATGACGCATATCCATAGAGGTACCTACGTTGTTTTATTGACATGGAATCAATAAATTATATTTTCCGCAATAATAATAAATAAATAATAACAATAGATAGGTGCGATTATAATATTATTATTGTGTTTACCGTTTCGGTTGCGATATGTCAATCCGAACTCATATTGAATTCGATTATTAATTATTGTTGTTTGTGTTTAATTTCAGACCAATAAATCATACACGATAATAATAGACAATATAATACGACGGAAACCATATCGGCAAGTCTACTCGCTTGCGGACTGTGCTTACCGTACAGTATTGCTTGTTTTTACATTACCGGCCGTGTTTACATTTTACAAGCACAAGTCCACAAAAACGCTTTGCAGATCGCTTACGTTCCCTGCAAAAACATCCGGTTGATGCATTGTTTAATATATATTATATAATATTGTTAGATGATAATAATCTGTAAATATTCGCATATAAACGAGGAGAAAATAAAAAAATTGGTTTTTCCGATCGAAAACTGTATAATATCACATATCCTAATATTATATTATATATGCACATCGTAAATATTTTTTTTTTACGGAGAATTACGGTGCCGCCGAAAAATGAAACTTATCTCGTTCCTCGGTTTTATTTCTTTTTTTACAGGAACATAATATTAATAATTCCTAACCTTTTTTGTTTTTTCGGGCAACTAAAGCGATCGTTTTATTTATAATTTTAGATTCTGAACGGAGCTGGGGAGCCATATTGTTTGTACAATGACGTTTACTTTGTTTGTTTTTTTTTTCAGGGGCAGTAAAACAGCTCAAAATGTTCCGCACCTCTCTGCAGTGTATACATATTGAAAAATGAACGCAAGATTGCATATTAGAGTGGTCGTTTTTTTAAATTATATTTATTTAAAAGTAATTCTATTTGCCATCCGAAAAAATGTTATTCAAGTTGATTAAAACCATTATTTGCCATTAACCATAATATTTTTTACCAAGGCACGAAATCGCAATAAACATATAATATAATATGTGTAAATAAATACATAATCATTAAATCAAATGCAATTATTTCGACTAGGTAAATAGGCAAATTCGAAATACTCGTAGGTATACGAATTCCGAGAGTACGATGACTTGAGACAAGTGTTTCCGATTGTAATATCATATAACAACATTAAAATATTATATTATTTAACGGTCATGAACGTGAAACAAAAATATAGTACGTACATTACACGATACTGTAGGAGCCGCTTAAAAGGAACACGGATGATATTGATGCAATGGAGTTATTGAAACAAAGTATCTTGGAACGGATCGGCCGTTATATTATAACATTGTAAATCAATCAGATTATTGAAACAGGTTATATTTTGAAACAATTAAGGCCAAGGTTGACGACGAATTTTGGTTATTTGGCGATAACCAATGTACTGTAATTACAATACGTCATTGAAGGATCGATACTGAAATCCACATTTTATTTTTGCTGTTCTTTGTCGTAAGTACAGTACCTACTATACGCTCTTTATGTATATATTATAATTTCTTTCATCAAAAATCTATGACTCTACCCTTAAATCACACATTAATCAACTTGTTGAATTTTTATTTGATAACAATATTTTATTATAATTAATAGATAAAATAAAAAAAAAAAAAGAAGAAGGCTCAGATACTACTGAAGCGCGCGCACACACACGCACACATTGTGCACGCAATATTATCAAAAGAGGACGAGAAAATAATTCATCATATTCGTTGTATCATGCTCGCTAATAATAATAATTATTATTATTATTATACCACGGTCGCGGTAGCCCTCCTTCGCGCAAAACCATGCTCTCATGTAATATTTAAATACCGCACGGTATCGTTTACGTCACCGCCGCTCCGCCGCCGCCGCAGTGTGATATGGGTGCATATTTAAAATAATCGTTCGCCGACAGCAGTCTGCTCAGGTTCCCGAGCTTGCATTTTATATTATTACTATAACTATATCGTGTTAATCATAGCTATTTGTCGGTTAATAACGTTACATATTAATACGCCTCGAGCCATAATATTTTAGGTATCCGTCACAGGCGATGATTTTACCGTCGTCGTTCTGAAACTTTTTTTTTTTTTTTTTTTTGTATTTTCACCGCACGCGCACAAAAGCGTCTATCCTGTTGTAATTATTAACTCGTCGAGTGTTTTGTCTTACTGGGTCAAGCACAATTATTCCGATCTTGTTTCCTCCAGCCTCCGTGGGCACCAAACTGTACTTAAATATACATAGTTTTGTTTTTATATGTTTCAGTCGAATTACAAGAAAGTTCTTCGCCAAGTCAAACAGTCGCAATTAGTCGTCAAAACGATCGTTTCCAAGACGAGCTATTCTTTTAACAATAATTAGTTCCGTAGCTGCCGCCGTCCAATTAGTTTTTGCAACAGCGGCGGTGGCACTGTGGCAGTGTAATACTAATAGATATGATGTGCATTTTGAATTTCGATTGTTTCGCGCGAAACCTTATTAAGACTTGCACATAAATTTAAGACCCATTCATAGAGCAGAACGCGGCCAAGTCTCCTGTAGTGCATAAACTTTTCGTGCAATTAGATAACTTTGGGACTTTTATAAGCACGCGTGTCTACCCGTGAAATGACATGGACTCGGCGTGCCTAAATATACATAAATATATTACGAGTATGTGTGTATGTTGTGGCCCGTTTTTTAGGAGTCAATCGTCGAAATACCGAAACCTAAACGCCCCCACGAGATGGGTATGTATACAGATAAGTATTATTACAATAAAAATAAAGAATAATTATAGACACGCACGCTCCGAGTTAAAAAAAAGCTGTCCCCGTTCTACACGGGTAGGGAAAACTGCAAATAAAACACAGCAATAATTATTGTATTATATGGACGAAACGATGATCGGCGGAACGATAACACATAATAATACGTCGACTTCGGAATTTTCAATTATACATAATACGATGCTACATAATACAGGTAGGTACTTGTTAATTATTTTGTCGCACTATAATCACTTTGATCGATTAAGTGAAAATCCACCGTCCATTAGTATTGTACCATGTACAAAATACATGTTTTGACTATTATAATATTACGCTCAAACTAAAAATTGAAAAAACATAAAAAAAATTCTGACTTTTCACATATTGTCTTCATTCACTATTGAGTGTATGCAATTTTGGGGTGAAAAATGTATAACGATTCATAAACACAGTTTCTTACACACTTTGAAGTATTTTTTGAATCATTTTCCGATTATTATCTTTTTTATATTATGATTTGTTATGAAAATTGTTTTAGATTAGTCATATTAATTGTACATCAAATAATTACTTTTATTTACACGCAATACGGCAGTAGCCGCTATCTATTCATACAACCACCGTTTTCGTTTGTATATTTTTGTTAAAAAAAAAATTTGCATATTAAAGCTTAATTTTATTATTTTAATCATTTTTACTCAAAAGAGTATTTGTAGGTTTTCACAGAGCTTATTAAAATCATATTTGGTTTTTTTTTGGCATGACAATCCGAACCCTAGTGGCCTAGTTATGACCTAACCTTGGGTGGATGTGAACACTTTTATGAACTCTTTAAATTATAATAGATCTTAACACAGTAATATTTCTGTTAATATTTCAACTCGGGTATAGAACTGAAAGACTGGCGATTATTTCAAACTGATTATTATTGATACATTTTAACGGTAAAACATAGACTCTATTTTCAATTTAATTACTTGTAATTTAATGTGGTGTATAGATTATTTTAATATATTATTATATTAGCCTGCAAATAATTGACGGTTTTCGTTCGACGTTATAAAATCGTAACGTTATTTACTGATTTGTCGACTAACAAATAATACTATATATTATATACTATAATACTATAATACTATACTATACTGACACATATGCATATTTCTACGAGTATTCGTATATAAATACAATTTTCAATTTTCAATTTTAATTCGTACACCAAATGTATTGTTATCCCGTAAGCATATAAGTATTGTGACAAAAATGTTGGCAAATTGTTTTCCTAACGATTTTCATAAGCCAGCACGCAAACTGAAGATACCAAATATTGTACTAACATCTTAATATAAATATTGAAAATTCCGAATGACGTCAAAAAATTCCTTCGATATTGGACCCCGAGGCCCCGAATAATAAAAAAAGAAGTTGTAATATTTTATAACCATAACCTTTATTCGACGAAAATTTGGTAATTAAAATTTTAATAAAGTTAAAAATCCTATACTTAGACACAAAGATAAGTATTATAATATCTCTTACGTGTTATTTTTAATAGAAATAATAAAACAGTGTTTTCAATACTATAATATTATAATATGTTTGGTTTTATCATGATTATAAAAATCGAGTAAATGTAGAAAAGAGCTTTTGATCCGATATTTATCCTGTTAAATAGACTTATTACATTAATACGCAATATATTTTTATATTTCGTTAACAATCGTGATCAAACATTAATTAAATAATTAATACGATTGAATGGAATATAAATAATATACTATTGACAATAAATAAAAAGTTTCACGAAAATAATTATGTTATTTAACACTATTTTCTATTCCATCGTAGATTTATGTAGTTGGGTAACTAATAAATATTATTTTCATCGGTTGTTTGACAAAAACCAAACTTATAAAATGTCTATTGAAGATTGTTTAGGTAGTTTACGAAATTCGCAAAAGCTGTTTTCATTCATAACTAACGGCAAAATCGTGTAGGCACTTAAAAACCTTTATATATTTTATCCTGTAGGGTTTTTTTTTAATAGTCTCAATTTTATCACTTTTGATTGTTGCATACAATTAAGACATTTTACCAAAAACATGATATTTTATTATATTATGTTTGTTTATATTTGGCCATGGATCAAATTAATTCTAATCGTATTAGTTAGGAGAGAACTCATAAGCCGAATCATTTTTGATTGTCGAGTATTTTTTAATCTTCTTAGAATTCATGGTTTGGATTTCACCTTTTTTTTTAAAATTTAAAATAAGAAAAAATTTAATTAAATATTGACACATTGTACAACGAGGAAACTTGGTTGGCCATTTTTAACTACTTTATCATAAAGCGACTCACGGAGGACTTTCTAGTTTTTTTAATAAGTAACATACCTGCTGGGAATTTAAAAATAATATAGTTAATCGGGCGTGATGACCAAAAATATATTATTGACATTTATGATATATTTTTTTTTAAATTAGATTGCATTTTCCTTTGCCACAATTAAGTAATTATAGTGCTAAGAAAAACTCGGAAATACAATATTCAATTCAAGCACAAATTATTATTTTAAAATTATGTTGTGGTAAGGTTATAGAAATTTGGGAATAGGTACATAGAATGATTGGCTAATTATTGTCTCACTTGAATGAGAAAATTGTATTTGCATTCAATTATAGGTTAACCTTTACAACGCGTTAGATTATATTTTCAAAATCACAAAAACCAAATATTTGCACAACTCATTACTTTTATTAACACTAAAAATGTAAGAATAGGTATTTATTGTTATTCATTAGTTTTTCATCACGTCAAGATTTAATCGTAACAATGTGAATTCGATATGCTACATTACTATTGTAGTCAACGGAATTATTTTCATTTAAATTATTTCTAGCCTTTAAAAATGAATGGAATTAAAATATGTAGATATCATGTTGAAATATCACAACTTTTGGTTGAATTTTATAAATCGGTTGAATCGGTCAGAGGCACATTGACCGATCTTCTATAGACTGAGCGATCAAAATCCACCATCAGATTATTAATTTATCGATCATAAAATATTAATTATGACGTGTGCCGGTTGTATTACACGAACAGACAATATCACTAAAATATAATTTACCTGCTATTGCTTGTATTGCGATCAGCGGCGGCGACTGTGGCGACGGTATCGGCGGCGGGTCGGTGCGGCGACGGTCGGGTTCGTGTGTCTATCGTCGGGCGAACAACGTCCGTACTGAACCACATGCGAGACACGCCGCCACGACCACCCGACGATTTTCGGGGAGCGCAGGCGCCCACGTCGTGCGACACGCCAACGCCTCCGACGCCGTACCGGTCAACAAGTCACCTCTGTCGAGCGCGCGCATCGCTGTCGTCCGCATATAAGGTCTCACGCTCTCTCCGCCCCCTTGTATCGTTTTGCCATACGCCCCCCGTGCCCCCCCCCCCCATCTCTAGACCCCCTGGTTGCGTATGTGCTATTCTTTTCTTCCACACGTAAAAAGACGCTTAGTTCTTCTACTCGCTATCGCGTCACCCCGATTTTGCTTAAGAACGCCACTCCTCCCCAACCCTATCCTACCTAGATCTAGTTGGTCGGTGTGTCGTGGTCAATCGTATTAAAACGTAGGAATATGTGTAGAATTTCCGACGATCGGCAATCGCATTTGAACGCGAAAAAAAATGTACACTCCGATTTATTTATACCTGTACCCGTGTTTGCTATGTTTGAGTTGAAACATGGAGGTTATTTTAGGTGCCTATAAACAAATTGATTCACCATTGTCCAATTTGATCACTTCGATCGTCAAAAATGGGGAATACCACCGTCTGTCCGACTAATAACTGTAACTGCAGGGACTGTCTGAGCCGGTATCACGTCAAAATGTCGCGGTAAAAATGTCGTGGTAAAAAGATCGCAGCAAAAACGCCGCGATAAAAATGTCGCCAAAACAAAAATGTCGCAGGTAGTAATATATCGCCGTAGTCATCGATGTGGCTCGCAGTTCCGGTTTTCATTCGGTCGTAGGTATGATTAGATTAGATTAAAGTAACATAGGTAATAAAACGAAAATTAAGTTCAGTATACATATTAGTGTGTAATCTGCAACCGTAACAGAAACTCTATAATATAATATAATCTGTACATTATGGCTTTTGAGTATATAATAAACCAAAAAAATGGAAAATTACTGAATTTTAATTCTTTTTTATACAAGAAAGAAAGAGAAAACGAAAATAAAATTATTTGGAAGTGCGTAGAGTATATTGCAAAGAAATGTCGCGGTCGATTACATTCATTTGGACAAAGTGTAGTTCATACTACTGAACATAACCATGTGGCCGATATTGCCAAAGTTGAAGCTAAAAAAGCAATGGCAAGACTTAAAAATATTGCAATAACTACTCAACTTAGTACCCATTCTGTATTAGGAACACTGACATTACAGGTACATAATTTATAAACATAATATAAAATTTTCAAATAATTATTTTTAGTTTATGATTTTAGACCACTTCCAACATAGCTGGACAATTTCCGAGTACAACAGGATTAAAACGAACAATTCAACGAGTTAGAAAAATAGAAAGATCAGCTCCTCCTGATCCAAAATCAGTAACTGAACTCAAAATACCAGATAATTACACAAAAACTTCAACCGGTGAGCTTTTTTTAAAATATGATAGCATTGATTACGAAAATAACTTAGACCGGTTTTTAATTTTTACTACCGACAACAATTTACAATTGATGGAACAATGTGAACATTGGTTATGCGATGGTACATTTTCTTGCGTACCTAGTATTTTCCACCAACTCTATACTATTCATGGAATAAATTATTCAAAAGTTGTACCAGCTGTTTATATACTTCTTCCTAATAAAAAAGAAGATACTTACAAACGTATGTTTTTAGCATTAATATTTTTAAAACCACAGCTTAATCCAAAATCAATGATGTTTGATTTTGAAAAAGCTGCTATGAACGCTTCAAAATATGTTTTTCCATCAATTAACATTAAAGGGTGTTTTTTCCATTTAACACAATCTATTTGGCGACATGTACAATCAAATGGGCTACAAGTTAGGTATACAAACGATTCAAATTTTGCACTCGAATTAAGAAAACTAGCAGCCTTAGCTTATGTACCTGAAAATAATGTAATTTCAGCATTTGAATCTCTGTTGGATTCCGAGTTTTATAGAGAAAATGAAGAGAGTCTATCAGGTTTAATCAACTATTTTGAAGACACATGGATCGGAAGACCCTGCCGGAGAGCGAGAAGAGCCCCTTTATTTTCTATAAATGTATGGAATTGTTATGCATTATTAAAGTATGATATTCCACGAACTAACAATTCAGTCGAGGGTTGGCATAATTGTTTTAGTTCGATGTTAAGTTCTCGTCATCCATCTATTTGGATTTTTATCGACTCACTGAAAAAAGAAGAAAGCTTAAACCGTCTAAAAGTTGAACAGTATATTGCTGGCATCAAACCTCCGAAAAAGAAAAAATACAAAGATTCTGCAATTTGACTTAAAGCCATATGTGATGATTATGAAAATCGATCAATTAACGACTACCTGCGTGGAATTTCGTATAACTTCCAATATCAATTGACATAAAAATACAATTTATTATTTTATTTATTACAACATTTTTAATTATTATTATTTTTTTGTGTACTCTGTACATTATAAAATTATTCGATATATAGATTATTTCTGGACACAATTTTATCAGCTAGAAATACCAGATATCTTATCATAATATCATTGTAACTAATTTTAAAATATCAATATAAAGTATAAATTCGATAATGAACACTGCGACGAGCAGTTTGTAATCTGTGTTCGTTTTACGTTGTAAGGTTATGTGTATGTGTAGTACTACTCTGTATTCTATAAAATCAATATATATATTTTTGACATCTCGATATTTTTGTATTCGCGACATTTTTGTGTTCGCGACATTTTAACGGCGACATTTTTGCCGCGACATTTTTACGGCGACAAAATTACCGCGACATTATGACGTGTATCCGTCTGAGCCTACCGTAATACTGGAAGATTCCCTGTGGCCTGGCCATTTTCCTCACAAGTACAGAATTAACCATTAGGAATAATTGTTTTGATCAATTTGCGTTTCAATATTATTCAAAAAAGATATTTTAAAGGTATTATGGACATGTGATATTTATTTCAATAAGCAACAGACACAGGTACGCCCAACTATAGTTTCAAATATTGTGAGGTTCAAACTTCAAAAAAAAAGTATAACAATATTATTATACCTATATTTATTGTAAACTAATGTTGACAAAAATTGTTGTATAACATTTGAAAAGCTGAAGCAACGTATCTGAAGAAATTTTCAAAAAATACGGCTTGGACGATGAACAAAATTGTTTACCAAAAATGGATTTTGTAAATACTGTAATACTCGGCCGATACCTGTCAATATTATTATTTTCGCAACTAATTCCGTCAATATTTTATAAACGATGTTTTCCGTTGTCTTTGGCTGATACATCATCAAAAACCCACCCAATTAAATTTAAACACCATTATAATAAAGCATAACACGAGACTTAATTATTATGTAGAGTATGTACTACGATTATCACTGTAATTCGTAAATATATTTTTTTCACTCTCACCCGCATCACAACAATAATAATTATTAAGACTCGGTCATTTTGGCGACAGCAGTGTCAAATTAATATTATTATCGTTTTGTCGTATTATGCTGCTGCACCACCATAATATCTCGAGTCAGAGGTATTTGACGCCTGAACGAATAATTTATCATTTAAATATTTAAAAATGTTTATTTCCCCAAGTAGTTCTTGTATACGTATTATACACATTATGCTGATGTGCGTACCGTGTCGCTGTTGCATAGGTATGGGTACGAGCTCGCAATGCAAAATGAGAAAAGGCAAAACGCGAGAAGAGCGTTAATTATAGATAGGAATTGCTTTGTTTTCGCCAGCGTATTCTCGCGAGACCAACTCGTTGGACCATAAACGTAAAACAAACTTGTATTTGTATAACGCGTTACCGAGAGAAGGGTTACCGAAACCTCTCGGACGATTTAACCGAATTCGAATGGTGGCGTGGTTTTTCATTTTTTTTTTTTTTTTTGGCGTGAGCTATTTCAACATTTGTTTCGTTTTTCTCGACTCTATGAAATATTTAATATCAACAAAAAAGTTTAAAAAAGAAGTGTAGGCAAGTACAATGAGAAAGCAGTTCACACACACACACACACATTTTGTAACTTTCGTTCACGCTACGTTATATATATATATATATATTAATATTAAGGCACCTTTGGAGCCCATATTCGTTGTTGAGGAGAGACCGAAAATCATGGGCACACGCTCGGGTGTAGTCATGTAGATTAAACGTTTTTTGACCTTCACGAAATTTAAAATGTCATCTCACTTACCTACAACTTACAAGTTTAATAGGTATCTAGGTAAAACATAATAATTCACGTCGAGGACACCTGAAAGTCATCGTACGAAACTGTCGACGAGATTAAATTACATAACACGTTATAGGATAATAATATGCAACAAAAATGAATTCTCCGAGCTATTCCAAAAACGTAATTAAAGATTAATTATTATTCGTCTTGGTTAAATCTAATTACTCACACAAGTCCAACCCGACGGGATATCGTTGTATATTATTATTATGATGGTTTATTTTATAATAATATTATGTTACGACTCGTTTAAAAAATTGTAACATATTTTAAGAGACGGCATTATACATAGACAATTTCAATACAACCGTGTATCGATAATCCACATTAAACTACCAACCAGTACTAGTATAACAGTTCGTGACCCTAATGCCGTGGAGGGGGGACGCAGACGGTAGGAGCGCTAGCCAACTAATAATAGCATATTTCCATATTTGATAACAAATATCAATATCATAATACTTTGATTTATCTAAAAAATTTCAGGAATTACTGTCTAACACATCAATCATTTTAATAAAATCAAAAGTTTTAAGAGTACAATATAAAAAATCCGAGTATGTATATTATATATTAAAATGGGATCGGAAAAACTATCTGGGATCTGCTTTAATGTGTTATTAAGCCATATAGTGTACAGTCAATGACGTATTACTAAAAAAATTGTGAGTATATGATACCTAACTAAGACTTTCGAATAAAGTTAGGTAACAGTGATAAAAACCTTACCAAAAAATCAAAAATAACTTTATCACTTCGCTAGTGCCTTATAATTATTTTATTTTATATCTTATTGTACAAATTAAATGTAATTATAGTTTGTAATTTTTATCGGACGCCTTTGATATACAATCTGGAAGTAGGTAGTTGACTTTTTCTAAAAAAAATCATGAAAATTATACGTTCGTTAGTTAGGTACATACATTTAGAAAGACCAATTTGAATTAATAATAATGATAAAAAATGTACTTTAATATGTTCACACATCATATAGATTTCTCATCAAGAAAATTAAAAATATAAAAATACTGTTTTTTTTATAGATATATGAAGTTCAAATTTGGCTGAAATTACATTTTAATACAAAGAATACAAATTTAGTTATTTTGTTGTGATTAAAAATGTATTCGTTTTTTTGTTTGACAGGCATAGGTAGGCCGACGGAGAAATTAGATTTTCCAAGACGATTTTCAATACGAGAAATATCTTTTACCCAAAATTATTAAAATTGTTCATCACGGTTTGATAATTTATTTACAATATATTGTTGCTTTGAAATGTCTAATTATCTAAGGCAATGCAATTGACCGACTTATGTTAAAGAAATATAATAACAACTCGACATAATATACATATTAATATATTATTATGTTTATATAACTTAAACCTGAACATCTTTAAACGTGTCAACACGTTTTGTTAAAACGTAATCGTCGACTTTATCCAAATTTTAAATAATTCAACGAAATACAAACAGTTTCAGAAATATTTGAGTCAAACTCAAAGCACAGAGATAAAATCATCACAAATATTATGACGTGCTTCATTAGTGTTTTCATTAGTGGTTCAGTAAAGGTGTTCAATGAACAACAATATAATAACATCATAATAATAAGGCCTTCATGAACAATCGGTCTGTTATCGTCGTTTTTTATGTTGTTTAGGATTTTATATTGTTATATTATTATGTAGGTATATATTTTTTTAAATATTTTTTTAGTAGCAACCGCGCTCTAACAATAATATTGATTTCTTCCACGTCATCAAAAATATTGTTATTATCACCTACCTATTATATTACGTACACTGGAAGCCTCAAACTTTGTATTGATATTTTTATGATTACCTTATTATTCCGTAAGCAAATATGACGTGTCTAATATACATAATATTATTAATTATTATATTATGGGCGCAACGGAATATCGAAACACTCGACTCACACGAACTTGACCTTTGTAGCCATATTATATTATTATCATCATCATATTTGATCAGAGAAATCACAGATGATTTCCAGATTTCGTACAACTAACTCGTCCGTATCGACATGTTATCTGCAGAGCTTTCCACCGCGATAAGGCCAAGATCCAAAAAAAAAACCGATTAAATACTTCGCAACGTTTTTAATAATAATTATTATATCGCATGGTGCGTATTAATCGTATCATGTGATTTTTTTCAAAAAAGTTGTATATTTTGTTTGTATAAAATGTACTGTCGCTATAAAATTATTATGTACAGCGTACCGGTGCATAATATAATACGGAATACCTACTACCAGCTACCTACAGAAAGCGCATCGTGTCTCGAATTCAACAGCCGGATGTTTTCTGAAATGGACTGAAAGTAATAATTTTTGCCCTCGGGGAGCATACTATTATTTATACTAAAATATTATTATAATTTGCAGTAACGAGGTGCGGTGCGAAAAACTCGCCGGCCGACGTCGTGTGCAGGCCAATAAGGTTTCGTTTTTCGAAAAAGGTCAAACCCGAAGGTGTTAATTAAACCGCGGGAATGCGATGTACATATTATAATAATACGATGCACACACGCGCCGCTGGGGTACAGTATACGATAATATAATATGATATAATATAATACGTATCCAAGTAGCTTAACCCCGTGCTTTATATTTTATAAAGCGGGCGAGTATACGCGGTACAATATGGTGATGACGATGATTACCTATGGCGATAATAATTATTAAAGTATGAACTGAAATAAGCAAAATATGAGCTGCGATACGATGAGATGAGCGGCGAGCCTATACACTAACCATGCATACAGAGTGATTCACAATCCATGCTCACCCCCTTCTCCACAAGTTTCGTATTATTTGGACTTATTATACCATTGCTCCTTATGTTCTGTGACGATACAGGCTTATTTTTTTTCAAACTAGAACTTTCCATATTAAGTGATTATCAGTATACAGTACTATGGGAAATGAATTTCGATAATTATAAAATGTTAGTGTAGATATTAAAATGACTCACAAATATCTTTCATACATAATGGACTAGCTATGGATTTTTTCCGTGACAATTTAACCAAGTTGAAATCAGTATTTAAATATTAAGTGTTAACGGTGCCAAGTACTATTATGTATTAAGTATAAATACTAGTATAACATATCAAAACTAAATAGATTAATATTAAGTTAATTTACTTAGGTTATTATGTTTTGTTATATTATATGTAACAAAAAAACGGTTCTGGCCCAACTATGGGCGTATACAATTAAATAAATAAATTATTATTATACTGCAAAGTGCAAAAAGATTAAAAAATAAAAATTTTCGAGTTTCGATTTACACAGATATATCATTGGAGAGAAAAAACGGTGTTCGATTTCGAAATTTCAAAAATAAGAATTTGAAGAAATGAATAACTAAATAGGAAGACCCGAGATTCGGGAATCATCCTGTATATATTATATGTATATAATATTTTATATTTATATGGCGTTACAACAGTGTAGGTAGCGAATGACCACCACACACTATTTGCCATTATAAACACATCCCTCTTGTGTGTGTGTGTGTGTGTGTGTGTGTGTGTGTGTGTGTGTGTGTGTGTGCGTGAGCATAAATAGCGTTATAATTTAACCGCAGTCTTGAAATACGGTTTTAATTAACTCGTCGGCTTTGCGCGGAACAGGAATCGCCGCCAATTATACTGCGCAACAGCAGAGGGCTAATGCTGCTGCAAGACATAGTCGGTATATCGTATACGGTACGACGCTTTGAGTCCGAAGCGAAATTCGTGAGTCTCGTAAGTCCGTAAAAGTGTACAAAAAGTAATTACAAACTAGGATTGCATGGACACCGTGTATGATGGTATTATGCACAGTTTTTTTTTTATTTTAAGATCGTTCTCGAATATGAGTCAGAGTTGGAGTTTAACTAGAATTAAATTTCAATAACTAATATCAAAATTTTATCTGTTGATGTTGACATTTGATTTCCATATTTTAAAAAATGAAATGATTTTAACAAAAAACGACATGTTTACTTGATAAACATGCCTAATAATTTCTTTTGATTCTTATTTTAATACGAATCCTTTCAGATTTACTTTGAAACAAATAATGTTATATCTACTGTCTAATTTAATTCGTATGCTTATATACATTAAGGCATAATATTTTGAATCTAATGTTTAAAAGAAACTATTTTTTTTAAATTAAAATATGAATTATTCCACAATATTATAAAGATTTACTATTTTCTGAAAAACACATATGATAGACATGAAATACTTAAAAATTATTATTTTATATGAATCTCAACGATTTTGTTTTAAAAATATAATTATACTTATTTTAGAAATAATAATTAATGCATAAATGTTTTATTATTAGGTCTGTGAACAAATTTTAAATTAATCTTTAAATAAGAAACCGAGTTTTTGTTTACGAATAATAACAGAACAAGCCAAACGTTCTACAGAATAATATGTCAGATTAACTTTTTAGAGTTAACTTTGATAAAATGCAAGATTTTAATGAGATATAGTGCTATGAGTAAAATTGTGGTACCTACTTAATATTTACTCATTACATAGGTACACCCTGGTACTTAGATCAAGGTTGTACTGTAGTTCTTGGAGCTTAGAGATATAATATATATATTATAAAGACATGGGAGCATTATTTTGGTTACCTGACTTATACGATTTTTTTTTAATCTGAAAAAGTCTTGTTATGATGATATTTTTCAAAAATAATAGGTACCTAGGTAATAATATGTTTATTTTGATTACCATTAATTTGAATAAATATATTATATTAAATGAAAACAAACCATATCGTGAACGTTTACCACAACGTGTTATCGTTATAAATGTTATTAGCATTTTTTTTATCATTATGGTAATCCAACATAATATACCAAGTCATAACTCTCGTTCCGTGTTAACGCTCAATAAAATTAGAAGGAAATATCGTATGCACTGTGCACGTCCCACCCCTCTGGAAAACGACAATTTTGAGCTATAGGCTTTGCCACGGTGCAGTCTATCAACACCTGCAAACAGTTTTCTGATCCTTTACAATATACCATAATGTATCACATTATCTGCTTTCGTTTATCTGATCATATGTGTACAAAATATATAATGTGTAATATTATAAAATATTTGTCGGACTATAATACAGTGTGATTCGTTTAGAGAGAAACACTCGTTTTGTTAAAAGTTTTAATGTTTTTAGAAATATATATATTTTTTTTTTTTTTAGTTCACCCAAGGCCATTAAGTAACCAGAAATATTATTAGGAAAACATTATATTTCTTATGGTAAGGGAAGTTTTTTCATTTTTGGAATGCAGCATATAGATACTTCATATCCCAAATTGAAATATTTTTTTGAAAGTTAAATTGTGTAAAAATCGAATTTCATAAAAGAAGTTAATAATTGTTTAACGTTTTGATGGACACAGTAAAGTTGTGGTTCAACATTTTGTGGCGTATTATTCATGTTGGCTGTGACCACTCCATTCAGCTCATAATTTTCTGTACTTTAAAAGTGTATAGGCCATAATAGCAAATATTATAATTATTCAAAATACGATTTCATATAGGTATTAAAACTCTTGGAAATACATAGTCTCGGGATAAGAAACCAAAAATGTATGAGGACAATAAAAAAGTAAAAACGTAGAAAATAAAAAAAAATAAATTTTTTATTCAGAAATGTTGTTCTACAATGATTTAAATCAAATTTTTTTTTTTATAAATTCCAAAAACGTCAAATACATTTGAGAAAATTAGTGTTTACTTCAAAAAAATCTTCATGTATTTTCTAGGGACGCGCTTATATTATTATATCAAAAATTCAAAACCCATTAATTTGGTTGTTTCAAATATTATAACTGCGTGTTAACACTAATCTATAGCAGTAACCAAGGCAGTAAAGATAGATATTATACTGTCAAAAGACACGTCAGTAAAAAAGAGAATAGAAATGTTGCAATAATAAGAAATCTCATCCATCCATCATTCATCCAGTCGGCAGAAAAATGTATTATTCCGAAAAATCGTTTTTTTTACTATTAATGAGAAACGCAATACAAACAAGTAAACCTGAGGTTTAACAGCACCAAACGACTCGTTTCTTGTCACTGCAGTAGGCTTAATGTCATCTCAGGTTTTACGATCTAAGTCGATTTAATGCGAGAAAAGTATTTTTTTTTTAGTTGAAAACAATAAAACTCGATTCTCGGTGATATATACATCAGTAACTACAACATAAAAACCGACCGACCGAAAAATTGCATTCGAAATTACGAAAAGTATTTAGTGTTTGAATTCTTTTTGAGCTGATATGCAAACACAGTAATTTTACGTATTTTACATTTTTATAACGTTATAACACATACGCTTGAAAAACATGGTTTTTACATAATACAGTAGTTAACATATAGGTATACAGAGGTACTGTGAGGGTAAATAATTAATGTTAATGATGATTGTTTGAAAGCTTACATACGTCGATAGACTCGAAAAATTTAACTTAAACAAATAAATAATAACTCACATTATTAGATAGAATAATTCGTCGGTCTAGAGTGATTGGGTTAAACGTTAAACGCAAACCGGACATGATATTATTCAACAATTTACTAAAATGAAATATTCTTTTTAGTTTTGTAACAATATAATATTGTATGCTCGATAATTACAATAGCAAAAAAGACGGGAAAATAGGCACCGCTCAACCACTCTGTTGTACAGGTGTCTGAGGGGTCAGGGTTGGTAGACAAATCTCACTAAATAACAACCTAGTAATATTTATTTTATTCAATAATACATATAACATATATTGTAATCTAATATGCATAAATATATAATTCAAATTAAAGAAATCACTATTATATTATTCTATACTATTCGTCAATTTGTTTGATTGTCATAGGTACAATGAACACCAACAATAGTTAGTACATTTATCATGTACATAAATATATGATATTAGCCTAAAATATAAACATCGAAATCGGTATACTGACCCTAAAGGCTAAAATACAAATTTTGTTTTAAGCGCAACTGGTCCACGCACATTGGTTTTATCTTCTCGTTTGGGTTTCCTAAAGACCCATTTTCCGTAAAAAACTTTATGTAATTTTGGGACACCACTATAATTTTCATCGAAACGAAGTCGTGTATTTAAAACCCCGTGACATTCAGCCGTAGTGCATTTAGAAATAAAACAGATCATACTTTGCGCGTCTAATGAAATACCCAACTTGGGGGAGTTGGAAAAACTAGCTTTTTAGCTCGGCCAAAATCTCCAGAAAGTAATGGCCAATGCTGTATTATTGTATGCCGTTCGTTTACACAACTTTTCACTTTGTGTAATATTTGTGTTACACCTCAAACCGCCAGTATGTTGGGGCGTAATATTTTCCACCGCTCTTAAATTTCAAATAAACTGTACAGTATACAGTACTGCTATAACATGTAGAGGTATACGTACTCTAAATAAAACGATTAAGTTTTTAATAAAAATTATTATGTTTATTCTCATAGGATTTTATTGGTTTGTGTTTGTACGTAAGTGTGTGTGTATGGAAGGAGTCTAGATAAAAATATATTAAAACTACTTTTACTTCGAGTAATTACTTACTAATCTTAAGACATTTTTTACTATTGGCAATTTTATTGCAGATTATTCAATTTAAACACTCTACCTCATATATACCTTATATATTTACAAGTTTGATAAAATGCATTAAATATTTATTGTAATCAAATTAATAACATTCTGTTATGCATGCTAGGTAGTTATTACAACAATTATTTTTTAAAAAAATTGCATAAGAATTGTATAGACCGTTTAAATGTGATTACTGATTACTTTATAAATAAATTGTAATTTCCTTTCATAATAATTATGTTTATTTCATATTCACATACATATTATATTATGTCATTAAGTATTTCTTATTCTAATAACGACGATAAAAATATAGCATTACTTGTACTTGGACTTCAAAGTCGTTAAATCGACTACACGGCAAACTGGTTTTTATTTCGGCACCGAGTACCTGATAACCGAATAAAGTAATAAATAATTAAATAATATTAAATATTTGACGAACTCTTTTTTTTCAAATGTGAATAAGGTAACGGTGTAACGATATATTTATTTTTAACATGTTTACGTTTATAATTAGATACAACGAATGGATACATTTTTTATGTGTAGATAATTGTCACTGCAAATTTAATCTGAATAAATTTACAATGACAAGTACCTAATATTCGTACAAACTACAAACCCACATATGTTACCTACCATGTTTTTAATTTGTTTTAACGAACCCTTAATAACATCAAAAATTAAATTATGTACCAGCAAAACAAATCCTATACGCAACGTTAAATAATTAATAAACAACGTAATACTAAAAACAAATTTGTCTTTACGGCGTGTGCTATATAATCGATTTAACTATATATCGTTGTTTTTGAACTATCCGAAATCTAATTTTTTTTAAATTTAAGATTATGAAATAGAAAATTGTCAACAAATTTCAAACAGACCAATTTCTAAATTGAAAATTAGGAACTTCAAGAACCTTTATCGTAGTATTAGGAAACACGTGATTCATTTTCCAAAAGCTAATTATAAATTATAATAACTTATAATCACTAATTAGCTAATCACTAAATTATTAATTATGCTTTGAGTTTTATGTTGAGTGAACTTAATATGTTGTTAATTACCTACTCTTTTCGTGTTTACAGATTATGATAGGTAAAAATAAACAGCATAATAACAACCGATGAAGGAATGTCCATAATTAAACTAAAAAAAAACATAAACCTTAAATAAATTAAATGTTATTTTAAATAAATAACCAATTATTACGTCATACCTACGAATTGGCTACAGTATTTACATCATACCAAATCGAATATGTATTTTTATCTTGTATTGCTATCTATAATATTATACAGTACATACAACATTAACTATGCAACTAGATAATCTATTTGAATAACTATATAATATAATAAATGTCATGTTTTATTTATCAGTTATTGTATGATGAATAATTTGTATTAATGATTCTCACAATCTTACATCGGATAAACACTTATTAACCAATTCAAATCTGCTAATAACAGATAGATACATATCCAATGTAAAAAAATCGACCAAAAGGCAACTAAAATCCAATAACCACTTATAGCTGGTAAGCCATATCACAATAATAATATACTATGATCGCTCTGAAAATATGTCAGCAGCTCACACTACTCACAGTGTTTGTTTCAATGAACTTTTCGTATTGATAACGAATATTTAAAAACAAAAAAGGGGAAGTGTCTCTGCTGTATAGTAGGTGTCGAGTACAACTCAAAATTGAGTAGGTCAATGTGGTCAATGAAGTGTTAAATTTGAAAATTCAATAATAGTTAATCATTGCAGAATTTACGAAGCACGTTTCTGTGCTGAGATAGTCTGCCAGACTAAATTTAATAATTCTAAAGATATTTTGTTATACTTATGCTTTAGCTAATTTATTTTCAATAACTAATACAGTAAGTTGAACTTATTTTCATTAAAACAAATCGTATACATTATATGGTAATTATTATAATATTATTATTTCATATAATATTACTACAGCAGCTGTTATTCATTATTTAAGTCAATATGCCGACGTGCCGTAGAAATGGTATGTATACGTTTAAGGTATGTAAATAGCTAAAACCTTAAACTAATCTAAATATTTTGTAAAATTGAGCATTATAAAAATGATACACGTATCATTGAAGAAAGTTTTCAAGTCCTTACGAATAATGTTTTTTTTTAAATTACAAAACAATAACTAAAAGTCGTCAACAATTTAACTCCTAACTCAAAATGTGATGAAAATAAATTGGCATATTATGTGTGTTGGAAATTTTTAGTTATCTGTAAGAAAAACTTATGAGGAACTTTGTAATCAATTTTTAAATTGCTTTAAATTTTTAATTACAAAATAAATGTTTCGTGGTTTTGACGAATTCCGTAAAAATTCAAACTTTAAACGCTTTTTAAAAAAAATGTGTTACTGTGTGTAATAAATTGTAGATATTTTATAATTGTGTTTCCAACTTATAAAGAAGGCGCATCAGTGGTAAAACACAAAAACCCATACAGTAAAGCCGCGGAGCTAAAAATATAAAATTATTTGTTTATTAATATTATAACAATTTAACCGGCAGTTGCCTGCAAGGTCGTTTCGTGTTTACATAGTGTGTCATAATTTATAATAGGTTGTATGTATTTTTATTCTACGTACTAAAATTAATATCTACCATATCATAACGTCTCTTCAGTAATCTCATAATGTATAGGTACGTTATATAGGTAATTAATTAATGATATACATAAAAAACCACATTTCAGTGTACGAATTGTGATTCGAATTTTCGGTATTTTATATTCAATAAAGAGCATAATACCAACAATATTTTAAAAACTTCGAATTGTGAATTAAATATACATGTTTCATATTATTATATTATACCTTATACTATAGATGATTATTGCCTAACTCTTGAAATATTATTCTCAATTTCTCAAATATGCAAAAAATAAATACTTGTTTCCTGTGAACTCGTGATGTTTAAATGAATCGTTTTTATTTTCCCTGCTACCAAATTGCGTACACTCAACAATGAAGATTATAACGATATTCAAAATAAAAAAAAATCAGTCATTTTTATATGTTCTTGACGTAATTTGATTCCTGTGACATTTTGTCGTTCGTCCCTTTAAAGTCGCTATTCACATGTATAAGTTGTCCATCGAATTGCCAAAACGACCAACCTACGCATTTACTACCACATACTTGGAACCTGCTGTGCAGCGTACACTATTACATAATAGGTGAGATTTTTGTGACGGGAAAGGGGGGGGGGGTGAGGGGTAGTAGATTTTTCAATCAATTTATTTTCATCTCGTACCACAAGTTCAGGCAGCTATATTTGATACGTATAAGTAGTAAAATCAAAAAATACGATAGCTTACAATAATAATACATATAATATATAGTAACGGTCAACAGTTTTGTGTTCGTGAAACTGAAACAGACTGATTGCTCGGTAAGGGTGGAGTATTGTACAATATTATGGTCATGCTTGCAATATAATATATAACAGCGGGACACACGGATAGGAGGCGGTCGCGGTGGGTGTCCGGTCGAGGAATCCTACGTGAGGCAATAATAACGATAGTATAATAATAATTATTATTATTGTGATATAATGATTATGATGATGAACCGGTGGATGAGGCCCCCGAAACCACTTGACGGGATGTCCGTGTAGGGAGGGCAGGTAGCGATCGAAATTTTCGGACAACGGCAGCAGTCCGTCCCTTGAATACAAGCGCACAACACACTCCAAATACGCGTCCGGCGATGTTCGGATATTAATAATATTATACCTATCGCATATCATCGATACGTACTCGAAACCATCGTCTGTTTTCCGAGCACGTGCCGGAACAATCGCTGCTCGTTATTTCGTATTATAATATATACGCTGCGGGGCCCCGCAGATGATATAGGTGCCTAATATCTCCGTTCAAAATGCGACTCGTCTCTGCGAACGCAGGTGGCTAATAAATTATACTATAATATAATATTCTGCTATTTTTATAACTCGAATTAGAGAAAAAAATATGAAAGACGGAGCTATTATAATATATACGTGAAGGTATGTGTATCTCGGTTTTGGTTAGGTCAACATAACCTAACAGGCAAATCTTCGTCAGTGTGCTCGTATTGTGGACTATAGTTCAACCAAGATGGGCAACACCAGTGATAGATTGGATGATATATTCTACTAGTCTCTAAACTTTTCTGATATATCTAAAAATAATGTCTGAAATGTTCGTAAAAATCGGTCGAAGACTTTTCAAGTATAAGATCTACAAAACATCCATTTATTTTATACACACATATATATATATATATATATATTTTATAAAGTCTCTTTTATTTCTGTATCCATGCAATGACAATACTGCAGTCTGCAGTGTATAAACAAAGAAGTTAGGAAAGCTAACTCTGAGATCGTGTTAAATTCGAGGTTCATAACATATTTCTATATAATGCGATAAATTATGATTCCATATAATGTACAATCTAAAAAGAATTATCTAATGTCAATTATAATTATGTGTCTGTGTAACTAAGGCCAATAAATACATATGATAACTCAATATCAATAGTCGTAACTGTGTACTGGAGGCTATCCGACTGATGGGCACAACGGGAATGTAAAGTTTTCCAAAATGATGTTTTGAAACATAAAAAAATATTTGATTTTCGTGATCCAAAATAAAACTCCAGTGTCAGCCACCTTATTATAGCAAATAGCAACTTATATAGGTTGAACAACTAAGCTCGAGAAGAATTTTGTGGCATGCCAATTAGATACGTGGTTCCTGAGATTAGCGAGTTCGGACAAACACATAATTATTTTTATATATAAAGAAGATTATAAAAAACGCAGCCACCGACAGCACCGATGCTAGACTTAGTCGACCGTCTACGTGCACATGACGTATTTATTCATTATAAGACGTATACATTAGTCTGCCGTGGATTCGTTATCATTTCACATGATATTTCAATGTGCAGATATCCGAGCTCCCCCTCCCCCCCTCAGGTCCTGGTTAATTAAAACTAGAACCATAGTGCAAAATCCGGTCCATATACCTACTTAATTTAGTAAATACTCTCTACAAGCAAATTCCCCCCCCCCCAGAGCTTTTCAACGCCGTTCATAACCCTCAACAAGTAGAACACGATTGAGTTCGTTTGACCTTTTTGACAACACGGTTGCATATCTTTATGGGTTGATTAAAGAATACCTTTAAAAAAAATCCACACTATTGCGTACGAAATTATATGCAAACTTGTAAAATGTATGAATTGTACCATTCACCTAATAAATACCCAGTACAATTATTTTTGTCTCGACTACAAAATTATATATTATTACTGTGATAGATGATTGATACTATGATGATTAATATGAAATATTAATTAAAAAATAATAAGTAAAATTGTCCGTTTAATTTAGCGAAATAATCGTTAAAAAATAAATTATCTTAAAAAGTCTAAATTTGAATTCTTTGGCAACTATAATCTACTACTTTTAAATATTGAATTAAATTTGTATGGATTTAATACTCATAATATTTTTAATTCTAATAAATGTGGTACTAAAATAGTAAAATGTATATACATAAACAATAAAAATTGTATATTAGACATAAATTGCTCACCAAGGATTCCTGATTGGTTCTTGAGACCACATTTCTGGAGAACACGGACCATTCCGGTTCAATATATGTTTTTAATACAAAGTCTGAAAATATGTGACTATATTTTTCGTTTGGACACGTAGCCATGCATTAGTTCAAGAAAAGCATCCTCAACTTCAAAAAATGGGATATATTCAAGATCGAAGAATGATTATTACAACCTTGTTTCTAATTGGTAATTTTTGTCCATATAAACAAATATCAATTCTTTATATTGACTTACACAAGCTGTATCTATAAAATTTAAATGTTTAATATTATAATTAAATTTAACAACTTAAAAAAAAAATTAATAAATTACATATTACTCGCCATGACGCCATATACATAATATTTAAATTGGGCACATTTTTACAGCAAATATATTGTTTAGCATTCATAAATACAATAAAATATATTGTACCAAGTTAATTGTGTGAATAGGGAAAAATCATCAAAATGTTAACAACAATGACGATGATGTAAACAGTAAAATTCAGTGTGAATGGTATAAAGTACTTAGGTACGCATATTGTTGCATTTCAATCATTATTGGGTTATGCGCATAACTCTGCAAGCATTCAATATTTGATGCTTAATTGTTTTAAAAATGTATAGGTACTATTATTGAAAGTCGAAACTTTAATTAATTATATGATTTAGGTAGGTTCCCAATTTAAAATAAAATCTGAAAATGTGTTCAATGACTCAGCCAATTGATATTTTAATTTTATTTGCATAGCTTTGCTAGAATATTGGCTCGACATCATAATAATAAATTATTCATGAAAACATGATTTTAAGAACATAAAACTAATAGAATTAAGTATAGGCGTTGAAGAAATTATCAATTTAATTATAAGACATAGGTATAGCTTTCTGCTGACAACGTTGTTTTAATTTATACATAAAAAATGTGATTTTCTTTTCATCAATTTTTATTAGCTGGATAAAAACAAACTATCAGTGTTATAAGCTTACTATACTAATGCTATTATCGTTCCTAACCATTACTCCAAATATATTTAATAATTTTTTTTTCAAGTTAATATACTTTTATAAGATATAAAGACAGGAATAAAAAAAATTACTTAGCTTTGGTGGCCAATTACACGTGCCATCTGCATTTGCACTAAATTGCATGAGCCTGTCCCTGCTGTTCAATTGCACCCTGAACCGACACTCTACTTCACCCTGTCAACGTGTCTCGTCGTAAGATTTGAATGTATTAATGCACCGTGGCCGTTCAAAAACTTGTTTTTATTTCTTTTTTAAAGATCAAGCAAATACATGCTCAAAACGTTGTCAAAGATGTTCTTAGGATTAATTATCGCTTAAATAGCTTTTGATTCTCATACCCTCCTGCCACCGTTCATACATTTTATTGAAGCACATATGTATACGCACATTCGTATTTTTTGTTATGAATATTATTTTATGATTTAAGTAATAATTATGAAACGATAGGTTTTTTTACTTTATTATTATATCAGACCAATATTTTCAAAGATTGTTGGCTCCATTGGTCATGTTTAATCTTAAAATTGATGTTCAATTAGCAAAGTGTAACTTAAATCAATAAATTATTGCATAGTAATGTACTAATAATAATTGTTTTTTACTATGAATTCCCTTAGGAAAAAAGACTTGTCAGGTGACTAGTATAAACTGCTGCAGAATAGTACCTGCCCGAAACGATTCTGACATTTAGTCCTTAGGGTGTAGTGGAAGCGGCTTTCCCGAACCTTCTACAGAATAGTTATTGTACCCAAAAGAGGTAAGTAGAGTCAGATTTTATAATTATTATTTATTATAACTTAAGTAGGTGTAATCATTAATTATAATTGCTTTTATAATTACAAACCACCTTTTCTAATATTTTTATATGTAAACTCACTCAAAGTCAATATATACAAATAAATATATAATATAATATAAATTGGATTAGTTAAGTAATAACTATCTTAACAATTGTTAGTGGTACATATATAGTATAATATCTAAGTTTTTTTTTCATAACTTAATAAAGAAATCTTCTATTAAACTTAAAATCAAAACTTTATTGAAATTTTTATGAAATATAAGTTGTTATAACTCATAACATATTCATGTCATTATAATCGAGTATCCGCTTTACCTCAAACAAATAAGACTTAAGTACCCATTTTCAATATTCTAAATTGCTTTGGTTACAATCTAAGTATAATTTGGACCAATTTTGTTCGATATAACTCTACATACTTTATTTAATCGTGACGATGAATAAATATTTCAAAAAATTGTTCAAATATCAATACAACTATGTACATAACATTTTTTTAATCTCATTAAAATTAGAACAAGTTTTAAATACTTATGAAAATATTATCAATACCTTATCATACAAAATCCATGCCTTTCATATTATAATGATGTAGTACATAGGTCATCAACCCATAGGCCGCCTTGTCATTATTTAAGGACGGCTAGGTTATATTTAACGTACACATTTAAATTTTTATATAATGTAAGTATTTAATAATTTGCTAAAAAATATAAAAATATAAAATAATGTTAAAATATATTAAATAATGGTCATAAGTGTAATTTCTCAACAACATATTATTATAATATACATTATTCTATGTAAATTATTGCGTTATTAGGAATATTGGGCAAAGTGTAATATTGTTGTACACTTTGCCCGTAACATGTTATCATTGCCCATCATAATATTCTGTGCACTAAAAATATTTCTCTTTACTCATAACCATAAGTACCGAATAACACGTGGTTGAAGATTGCTGATATTCTTCAGCTGTATGCATTGTAATTTATATATATTTCATTATTAATATGTAAATCAACTCAATAATTTAATAACATATATATACAACTACAATATTTATACTACAACTACTAATCGCTTCCCTGTGAAAAAAATTTTTTTTACTATTTTCATTAAATTAAAATCATTATTTGGTACTCTGGTCGAGGTCTACGGAAGTTAAAAGATGAAGTTTCGGATGTTTTTCAGTATAACCAATATTAGACATATTTTGGTATGTATAGACCCCTCCTCCTCCTCCATAACATTATACAATTGTGTTTTGTGTTTAACTGCCACGAGGCCCTCACAAATATCGCAGTAGAAGAAGCAGAAGAATTTAATATTCGTATTATAAACTTGTGAATAGTCATCTTACTGTCAATGTCCACAAATCAGACTATAATTATAAAGTACGTTTTCTATGTCGCTTGGCATTACATCATGCGACATAGCGATAACACCGACCCCAAGCTTTTAATTCGACAAAATAAAAACGAAACTTGATAATATAATATTATTGTCATTATGTGTATTATGCTAGTCTGCAGTGCATATACGGTGTACATTTTCCTTCCCATCAATTGTGCCAGTAACACTTAACTTGAAAAATTAAATATTTACTCCACCCACATGGGTCACATTGATTAGGTTAGGTTAGGCCTTCTTTAATAAAAACAAATTAACATTAAAACATTTTGTACATTTATTGCGATGACATAGACGATTTTTCATTTTTGTGCTTACTCGGCACGCAATGTGTCGACCAGAAAAATTTGAAAATAAGTCAAATCTGAGAATTTTATTATGAAATCATAATTTCATGAAAACGTCACACCCACATGATTCGTTGTTTCAGTCTTACAAATATAGCAGTACTGATTTTGTGTCGTTAGCTTTAATATTATTGAGTGAATTGACCTATTAAACATTTAAAGGTAAGTTTAATACAAAGGACATCTCTTGGGTATTTATTGATATCATAATAAAAGTGAGGTTTAAAAATAATGTAAAATATAACAATTTTTAAATGCCCATGTAACCAGATCAGCGCTAAGATTCTAGAATTTGAGTACTTATTTGTTTTGCGCAATCGTAATTTTATTTAACAAATTTGCTTCATATTACTTATACTAAAAAGCTAAATCTCTTTTTTTATGTTGCTAATTTTGTATTTTAAAATATTTTTGCACTTTAAGATGTTTTATTTAGGTTTATTTATAATTCTTGAGGTCTTTTTCTTTTCTTGGGGGGAGGGGGCTTTATTTTTTGTAAATTTTTTTTTTAATTAACGTTTATAAAAACAACAACTAGTGATCATACTATTCAATTATCAGAATTCTTCCACACACTGCTATAATGGCCGATGGTCAATTAAATATTTTAAATAATACTGCTTGCCCGGCTTAATCGTAACTAGGTATCGCTTTAAAATTGAAATATCAATTAAACTTATAAGATGCCCTAGCGATAACATTCTTAACTTTAATGTGTATGATAAGGTATAAGGTTTTTATTGATATTGTAATATTTCCTAGGCTGTACACGCGGGGAGGATAAAAGGCTTTCACACCCCATCCACGAAATTTCCTTAAATTACTTAACGTACATTTAACATCAGTTATTTTTAATAATTTAAAATAAAGCTTTATCTATGATCTTTGTAATTATGAAATCGTTGGATAGTTATTTCAATTTTATAGCTAATCAAAATAATTTATTATTAAAATTACACCTTAATGTCTCATTAAAATTAAAATTTCAACTGGGAGATAATATTATAATAATACCAATATATGCATATTATACAAATTTATGTCTGTCAGTAATAATCAATAGGCTCAAAAATTACTGGACCGTTTTCAATGAAAGATCAATAGATTCTTTCAGACTTGGATGGTGTTTGTAACTTTTTTTCAACCTCTATAACTCTATAGGTAGCTAAGGGTAACTCACACGTGCATTATTTCAAATCACTTAAAACGAATTTGTTTTTTTTGATTAGATTGTTACCATTGCAGGTTACATATTATTTTATTATAATTATAATTAGTAAAAATATAAAATAATGCATATTTATAAATAAAAAAAAACAAAAATTTGGTACTTGTAATCTCGGGTGGGACAGCTAGTGTTATAGCAGAGTTCTGATCTTTAGACAGCAGATCATTGATCAATATTTACAATATTATGTTTTGACTCAATTGACATGGAAAATAAACAAAAAACCGTATGGCTTATTCTATACTTATTTTACTGATACCTACGTCAGACACAGATAACAAATTGGAATTTGTTAAGCCAGCGTTTTACTATATTATCATGTAACCTTGAAAACAAGCTCTATCTGATAATTGATTCAAAACACGAATCCTTGAACTTCCGCTTCAACAGTTAAACACGTGTATATATTTCCTATTTTATGCAGTAGTGGCCAACGAAAATCCTCTCATTGGATGTTTTGCGATACATAGGTACTTATTTGCGTTTTTAGTGAAGCCGGTGTATAGATAGTTAATTAATTATTTATTTATTTATTTTAGCTTGGAAAATAATTCAAAAATTGGCATAACTAACCCCGGTCTAAATTTATAATATATTTATTTAAACTATATAAGTAGAACCACCTATTTGAGTAAGTCACAAAATATCGCAAATTTAGATATTGAGTGAAATGTGTTATCAAATGATAGACGGATCATGTGTGAACATTTGCAAAAAAAATATTTAATTTTACCAGTGTAAATAATCAGTATGAAAGAGAAATAAACATGTATCACTGGAAATGTAAAAAGAATTTTTCTTGTTTTCTCAGAATTACCTTTTATAGACTTACATCTTTTCTTAAATAGGTGGTTCAGTTTGAACTCCAACTATAATTATAGTTATAATTTAATTATGTATATTTAATTAATTATATATATTATTATATAACTATAGCTGTCCAGCCTGAAGTTGCCAGTGCAATAATTTGTTTTCTTTTATAAATAATGAATACATATTTCATGCCATATTTTTACCAATTATAATAGTAATATAAAAGTTATCTAACCTAGCCTACCTAGTACACAAAAATCTCAATAATCTTAAGACATCTTTAAGTAAGTACACTTAAAAATTTCAAAACCGGATTTTGAAAAACTGTACATTGTTAAAGGGGAAAAGGCTGTGAGTATGCACCTATTGGACCTATACCTACTATAAACCAGTATTGTTCAGAAGAGTCCTAAAACGAATAGCATGCAGTTTTAATAATGTCTGTCGCCGCCTACCAGTGCCTTTTTTGACTCTCGGCAATTTTGTTGCACGACGTCGTGTGGCAAGTACATAATCAATAATAATTCAACATTGAAAACTTGTCCATAAAACAATGAAAACAAATAACACGTGCGTGATTTCCAATAACACCGGGATTTGTATAGTTGCGAATATGTGGTTTATGATGAAAAAAATGAATCTATCAATAAACAAATACAAACACGTATGCCAAAAACAACAAGCTGATACTTCCTTATACGTCCCAAACGATTTCGTTATCGACCAACCACGATGATTATGTATAACAATAATAATGCGGGACTTATGCGGTACTTCTGGCGCAATCGGATTAAACGCATTTCGATATTGAAATATTCATACAACTAGGACAAAGTCAATAACGATATAATATTATAATATTATATGGGCAATAACATCATACTACTATCGGACATAATATTATCCCCCCACCTCACCTCGAGGCTAGTGTTCCACTCGAGCGCAGAAATTTGTGTGCAGAGTATATATATAGTATACGCGAGTCGAAAATGCGTAAAGGAGCAACGAACACGTGTGTTTTGATTTTTATCTTTTAAACGATATTCCGTTTCGGTATAATATAATATTATAATAAACTATAATAATAATAGTATTAATAATTATATGTGCTGTATATGACGTTTGCGAGTTCACTAGTTATTATCATTACCTACGACGACCCGCGAGGATATCATCGGACCAACTAATTGGCATTTGTGAAACCACTTTCTTCGGTGGAAAAGGAAAGGATTCGATAGGGACTCGAGAACAATTTTGAAATGTTCTGCTGTAGTGCTGTCTGTTCCGTGTTATAGCGAACTGTAGCAAGCCGATCGAATTTCAACGGTCAACTTCCTTTTGAATTTCACGCCTCCTCGTCAAAATGATCTTCTCCAACGTGATTGGAGCCCTGACGTCGGATTCGAACACGCTGTGGATGGCGTTGCTATCACTCGTGGTCCTCGGAGTGTACTTTTTATTTTCCGACAAATTTTCAGAGAACCGTGGAAGACAAATTTCACTGTTGCCGTCGATCACGAAAAGCCAATGGGCCTCGTTGCTTGTGTCGCTAAAACTCGCCAGTTTTGGGCCAAGAGGTACGCACAGTGTTATGTTTTATTTTGTATTCATTATATAGGTGTAATACACGAATGAGTGTGATGTTATGACGCTTTATCGATTTTCGTCGTAAAAACATATAACTTCAAAACAATTTCTAATTAAATAAATATTATAAACCTTGTATTATAACTCTATAACGTATTATTAGTATTGTCACTTATGATAACTATCTATGCAGAACGATCTACTTTCAGAATTTTTACCCCATTTTTTCCTTTAATAATAAATGTATTCAAATTCTGAATTTTGTAAGTATACATACAATGTTTAATATAGGTGTCCTTTGGTGATAAAAACTCCATTTTTTTAAACTAGGACCGCCATTTTTTCACTTCAGTTATTAAGAAAATGATTAATTTTTTAAAATTTTTTTAAGGCTTTCAGTTAAATTAACTTGGTGTACTAAGAATAATACATTCCTCATTCTTTATAATAGGTTTAGAAGTTATGAGAGCTATATGATATGATTTTAAAATGATAGTAGTTACAAATATTTATTAATATTAAACTATTAACAATTTAACATCTATGATAGTCTTTGAAAATAGCAAAAAACAGCAAAAAGTTTATAGTTAATATTTAAAAAAAAAATTTGTCTCACCCCCAGACACTCCTTTAATGATATAAATAAAATCTGAGTTATTTAAAATAATAAGATATTATAATTTTTAATAGCGAAGGTGGCAGGCATAAACAAAAAAGGTCAAGTAAAGTAATTTTCCAAGGAACTTAACTAATTTAATTTACACTTGAAATAACTTAGCTTTTCTCGGTTTTTACAGTAATCCATCAAATGTTTCGTTTTTATATTTTGTAAATATTAATATGAAAATTAAAATTAAAATAATCCAATACTAAAATGGTACAAATATTTTTGCTAATTGTTTTGATAAAATAATATTGTATATAAACATTAGTAGATTATAAAGGCTTTACATTTTATGCCCTTAAATTTCCATCTGATATAAAAAAGTTAATATTTTTTAAATTATTAATTGATATGTTTATAATTAAAATTTTTAATAATCATGTTAAGGAAAATAGGTATACCTAAACACTGCACATCATGATACAAATTCAACAAAATTGTTTATTATAATTTAGGAAATTAGAATGAACGCAATTACTCTGTGCCTGGTAAATATACCTAGTAATTAAAAAAAGTAGAGTAATTTTTTTAAACTGAGTAAAGTTAATATATTTATCCATACCTAACTTTTAACTTGTCGAGTTTAATTTATGATTAATTTGTTAACAGTTAATTTCCAACTTATCGATCTAACCTAACCTAACCTAACCTTTACTTAATTAATTATATTCATTAATTTTCCAACCTTTATCTATTAAACATTAAGTAAAAAATGTCAACATTATAATTTGCAAAGGTCATAATTTTTAAAGTATAAAATGCGGTTGAATATACAAAATATTTCGTGAATACATAATATACATAGACGGTATAACTACCCCTAAAAACTCTCACAGCTATTGAGTGTTTATGTATTACAGCCACAAGCTCGTAAAGAACGGACCAGAAACAATTTTTTTTTTTTTGATTACTGTGAAGGTGAAACCAAAAAAATCATTAATATTCCTTTCGGGAACATCTGAGATGGAGGTCTATTGATTACTGTCATAACTTCAAATGTATTCTTTTATATTGTTCTAATTGTTTATAAACGCTGAACAAAACTGCGGTTCAAAAATAATATGATATTAATTATGAGGTATATTATAATATTATTATTTATTTAATTTAATTATTTAACGGACATAAGCCCAATGGAACAGTACGGTCGTATACACAGTAACTGCGTAACTACACATTGGTGTTGATATACTATAGTCTACAACACTCTAAAAGAATTAACAACAATATTAAACAATAATAAAATATACGAATCAATCTAAAGTACACGGCGTTAGGTTTAGATAAAAACACGACATAATTGTATTTCGACTGTACAGTTGCTTGTAATAATAGGTTCCATGATTTATTTTACAGATATTTTGCCGTTTTTCGACAACGTTATCAAAAAATATGGGTCGCTGATTCACTTTAAAATCATAGCACGTCATTATATTATCATAAACGATCCGGACGATATAAAGGTATATCCGTCGTAATAACAATATATTTTATAATAATATAACATTGGTATAGGTATACTATAACCTTAAATTCTTAAAGACCAGATTTATATAGCCTTAAAACACCTAAAATATGAAGCTAATATTCTCTAAAAAACCTTCAAATATTCTCATTATATTCTCTTAAAAATTTTTAAAAATATTCAAAATAATCAATAACCATAAATGTATGATTTAATATGCATTTTTTTTTTTAATGATGTTTCCACATTTTAATAGTGATTGGTATATACTTGAGTATTAAAATGAAATACTATTTAACTTCAGCAAGAGTGGTAATTTAATATAAATAAAATAGTATAATATTAAAACATTAAAACAATATTTTTTTGTATATTTTAATTAAAAGTTGTATTAAACACTAGTCACAATATGAAAAAATAACAAATAATTATGTACATTAAAACATAATATTTCAAAACAAATTATTAAACAATAGGACGGTAATCCTTAAATAATAATTATTTAAGTGTAGTTTACACTTACATAATGGAATTGCACTAAGGTAACTAGGAAAATTGACTGATTTTTTAATTTGTTCATTTTAAACTCTAACAATCAACCTACACATAAAAATATGTAATTTCAAAAATTGAATAGTGTAAAACAAAATTTGGACGTTTGAATTTTGAATATTTGATAACGCATACGTTTACAGTGTGAAAACAACTGCAGATTAACCAACATGTTTAGTGAACGGCAAGGAAACTTATATAGTAAAGTCTGCTTATGCTAAAAGCATATAACACTATGTTTCTTTATATCAAAATGACAAAAAAAATTTTAATTTTAAAAAATTTTCCTGGTACCTTAATATTAAAATTAACAATAAATAAATATTTTTCTCACAATTTACAAAATATTCCAAAATATGCTTAATAAGTTATATATTCCCTAACCCAAGAAATATTCTCAAATATGCAAAAAAATCTTTTTACTACGAACTTAGACTTGATCGAATCGTCCACATTTTTTACTATCATAAGTTAGGTAGATATTAGATCCAGTAACGATGTGTAAAAAAATAAAAATCCAGTATTTACGTCTATAAGTAATGCTCAGATACAGCTATTGTAGCCTCTAGATCACAGTAGGTAATCAATTTGTAGTAAACCTAGCTACCTAGTGCTTAATACCTATATGTTTGATTTGTAGTAATATTATTCCGCGTTGTTAAATGTCACGTGCTTGTATAATAATAATATATATACATATATATACGTAATATTATAGGTACTGCTGTCGAGCGTACAACATATTACGAAAGGTCCTGATTACGAGATGCTTGAACCGTGGTTGAACAAAGGGTTACTGACCAGCACTGGTACGTATATTATTATTGTTGTTATAAGCACACTTCCGTCGTTGTAATATAGGTATACGCATTATATGCGCTTAAAACAGTTTAGTATACTCCGGTTTTTCAAGAAAGAAATCGGTTCCGTAAAACCAAAATTTAAATTTCAGGTTTCCGTAAAATATAATAATTCCTTGAGTTTTTATTGGCTAGTTCGTTTTTGATATTTAACGTGTTTTATGTCTTTTCACCTCCAATTTTCAACATTGGGTGTGTGGTAGAAAATTAGATTATATAGATATTTTTTGAGGTCCAAAGTAAAAAAATTTCAAGTAGGTACCTATACTTTTCAAAATATTTGGGAAAACAAAAAAAAATGAGGAAAAACGGAGAATTTTTGCACCAAAATTAATTACAAATTATATTTCGTTTTTTTAGAGTGTAAGAATAACGATTTTAGTTCACATAAGGATTTTGTATTACACAGAATTACATTAAAATGCACGGTTTTTTGGTATAGTCGGGTGAATGAAAAGTGGCCGCTGGCAATATGATAGGAACGTTTTTTTTTTCGATAAGCCGCGGGTTCTCAAAGTGGATCACGTAAAGCGCGTAATTGCATTATGATTAATAATTAAAATGAGCGCGTTTTTTTCCATAATTTTGCGGTACAATGATAAAAATTCACCGCTAGGCGCGTAAGCATCAGAGGCCACTTTTCATTCACCCGACTATAACAATAATTCAACCTACCCATCATATTACAAATAACAAAATTAATTAAATTAATAGCAATACCTATTATTTATTAATAAATCTTCAAATATACTTAATACCTAATATAGGCCGACAAAGTGTCAGACCAAAATTCGGAATCTTCGCTTAGAATCAATTTTCGTATGTATATTGTCATTATGAGTTATTATTTAATTCAAACGTATACATACAACATACATTACAGTGATTTACTCAATAACAAGGTACCTACTCTCGAAACCTATTACTGTACAAGAGAGCAGTTACCAACATTCCCCCCTGTTTTTACTTAGATCCGGATTCATGTTGTTACTTACAGAAATATACGCCAACACAATATCACGTGATTAAAAATTGCAGACCGTTCGGAAAAACATATGATTTAACCTAACCTTGTAAATTACAACATAAGATAAATCTGATTATAATACTGAAAATATATTTGACATAATTTTCAAATTACCTTAGCTAATTTTATTGATTTGAGGAAAAAATGTTGTATTTACCTAATTATTTCTCGGAATAAATTTAATTAGTTATTTTTCACGAACTCTCAGTAGTTGTGTAATTACGTGGTATTGCAGTGACATTTGCGAATCCTGATATACTCGAACATACAATTAATACATTGAAATTTAATTCGTAATAAATATTGTATGTACTACATCACTAGCTAATAATTTATGAAACAGTTAAAAATATATTTAAAAATGTTAAAAATGCCTGAAGAAGCAATAATTTCTAGTAATTGAAGTATAATTATTATTGTTCAACAACACATAAACTTAATATAGAATAATATTAAATAATAATAATAATAATAGTTTTAATTTTATAATATATAAAATTACTCCGTAAGTAAATTTATTTTTAACACCTGAGACTTTATTTATGAGCATTATTAAAAAAATGTATACAACAATTTAATCCATACGATAAGTCGTTTTGCAGATAATAAATGGCATTCTAGAAGAAAGCTGTTGACCAACACTTTTCATTTTAAAATATTGGAAACTTACATGCCGTCGCTTAATAAGCACTCCCGTTCATTGGTCAAAAATCTAATCAACGCGTCAGACAACGGAAAATCCATAGCGGATATCGACTCCCATGTAACTCTTTGTGCTTTAGACATAGTGTGCGGTAAGTCTTCACTTAGACGTGGATGTGTTTAGGATTTATTTCATGATTTACACCAATTAGACTAACAATGAAATTCTGGATTTAAAATGCAATAAAAAATAAAAATAATGTAGCTCTAACGCTTAATGTCATATAAATACTATAATACTTTTGTTTTCACGTGTGGTATTTGTACAGAAACAATTATGGGTGTAAATTTGAGGAGTCAAGAGGGTAAATCGATGGATTATGTTAAAGCAATCAAAAAGTAAGTACACCTTGTACCATGGCATGGTACAATATATGCATTGTATATTTGTCACGTTAATTGTTAGTATTTTAATTCTTCTTATATGTTTTCTGCAGTGTCAGTCAGATACTGATCAAGCGTATTTTTACGTTTTGGTATTGGAACGAAATAGTTTTCAACCTCAGTAGCCTCGGCAGAGATTTTCGTAAATCCTTAAAGTTACTACACGATTTCACCGAAAATGTAACCACCAGACATACTTTTTTTAAACATAATATTATGTATATTATTTTATTTTAGCGTACATATAACGAGTTTTTTTTAAAATACAATTTAGGTCATACGGGAGAGACGGAAAATATTAGAAAACGTAGAACAAAATAAACCCGATGAAAACGGTAAGACCAAAATATTGAAGGAATTATAAGTAGGTTGATATTTCGTATTGAATTGGTAATCGAATTTTGAGTATCGCTTGCAGGAAAGAAACGGATATATTCGTTTTTGGACCTTCTTGTCGGTGTTTCCGAGGAAAACCCTGGTGCAATGACTGATAAAGATATACGAGAAGAAGTGGACACGTTTCTTTTCGAAGGCCATGACACGTCTTCAATAGCCATTACAATGGCTATAATTCATTTGGGGCTCGATCAAAACATGCAAGTAAGTAAAACTATAAAAATATTATATACAAAATATTATCAACGCATTCCTTCTCATTATCATCATAATAAGACAGTAAGACACTTATTATTTCAAAAACGATAAACTTTTTCAAAAATATTCTCTACAATCTACATCATTTAAGTAATCATTAAATTACATTTATTTTATCTAAAAAAATACATTTTTACTATTTTTTTTTTAATCATAAATTCATATCATACATTTTTAATTCCTTATTTAGGACAGTTAGTTTATGAGTTAAAAGTATTTAAAGTTTATATGAGTGGAGTGATACAGGAGTAAGGAGACTCCAAAAAATGTTGGTCCACTATACTCTGATCGTCTATACTCAAAATACTTATAACTTACTATAACTAATAAACTTCTTGTCCAAATATTGATTTTTATAGATCGGAATCGGAAATAATACGAATAATATTCTACTTAAGAATATTAATTTTAAAATGGATACTGTCATGCAAAAAAAGTAAAAACTTAAGACATTGTAAACAATTTTGTTTTGTAACGACTAAAAATGATATAAAAGAAAATTTTAAAAGCGTTGGTATTTTCTGAAATAAAGAAATGTCTAACGTTAAACGAATCACTTCATATGATATGTTTTCTTCATTTCATATAAAATATAATGCTCGTAAGGTAGCCAAAGTTTTCAATTCGAAATTCGATATTTTTATTCATTTTTCTACGAAAAAATAAATGTTCTAATGGATTTATATCCTCTCGATAAACGAACAAATAACAGTTTGAAATCTATAATTTTACTATTGTTGCTCGTTGTTTTTTATAACCGTAAGCTAAAAGTCGACACCAAAAGTCATGATTGCGCATTTATGCATATGACAGCTGTAATTTTTTTTGCGAACAAACGACGACGTATTTTAATTCAATTTTTGATGTCAAACAGAATTTGGTCAGAGACGAGCTTTGCGAAATATTCGGCGACAGCGACCGGGACGCAACAATGGAAGACCTCAAAGCGATGACAAATTTAGAAAGAGTGATAAAAGAGACAATGAGACTTTATCCGAGTGTGACGGGTATCACGAGAACCCTCAAAGAGCCGCTCCGCCTCGGTACGTGTACAATATTATTATGTATAATTTAGCTCAAAGAGTCTATCTTTTAATTACATTCGTTACTCGCTAAATACGATTTAATTGCGTCGAGCCATAAACGCTGTTAGCGTACGAGAAATAATTTTGTAATAAATGGAATGTTTCAGACAAGTATACGATACCTTCTAAATCGGTGATGGTCGTCGTCCCTCATCTATTGCACCGCGACGAAAACATCTATCCCAATCCGGAACAGTTCGATCCCGACCGATTTTTGCCCGAACAGTGCAACGGACGCCATCCTTACGCATACATACCGTTCAGCGCCGGCCCCAGAAATTGTATAGGTAATAACACTAATAACTATGGCTGTGAAGTTTGTGCTTAGGGTTGCCAACTTTTAATTTACTGGGCCAAGACCGAGAAAAGAAAAAAAGGTTATCACTTTCCATGAATTTTTATTTAATATTTCATTACGGCTAACGTACATAAATACTAAAAATACCACTATGGTACGTCATAATATATACACAAGTCTGAAGTCATTAATTTGTTGACAGCAATATCTGATACCCAATTTCACAAGAACTATAAAATATAATTCCGTGTAATATGGCTCAGTCGATTTAAAAACGGCTGTTTAGAACCGTGGCAGAAGACCGTTCGGACTCCGCAGTGTAGCCATTCTGCCAGCGCCAGGCCCTTAAGGTCAGCCCGAGACATCCTCCTAAAAAGTCAATGGAAGAGAAATACTCAAATACTGGCCGGTTGGCAACCCTATATGTGTTAGGAAAGCTTTGTTCACCGCAGTGATCTAAAAATAATGCATTTTCTACAAATGAACAGCCCTATAGTAATAATTAATAATCAAGACTGAGATTGTTATAAGCTTTTTTTATGGTATCTAAAAAGTTTGGGTTATAACCACTTATAAGGCATAATATTCAAAGTACATAACCCGATTCAGACATTAAACCATGGATCTTAAAATTTGAAATTATATTTTGCATTTTTATTCACATTATTCCGATTTTTTTTAGTTCAAGGACATTAATAGTTGTATTGACGCTCAATCATTTCTTTGTTTGTAAATAACATGGAAATATGTTTTTTAAATATTGTTCTTCGGTGGATTTTAAGACCCTTTTTTAAAAACCACTCAACATCAAATTAAGAACTAATAATAGTTGTTGGTATTTTGTTTTTGTGCATAATAAATATTAAGGTAATTTTTTTAATTTTAGGGCATATTTTAATGCCATTTTTAGGTCATTAAAAAATCTTTGTCCTCGTTATAATATTATAGCTTTTAAATGGTGGAGCAATGCCTTGACAGACGAACGAATTTCGACCGATCGTATAATATTATGCACAACGCTTTTCGATTACTATAACTTATAAGAAATCCGTTTCAAATAAGTTATTTACTTACACCAATGAATTACAGGCCAGAAGTTTGCCATGTACCAGATGAAAACAGTATTATCCACGATTTTGAGGTACACGATTGTAGAGACGTTGGGGACGCAACAGAGCATCGTCATCAGCACACAGTTGATAATGAGAGCGGATTACTTGCCCAGTGTAAAAATAACTCCAATCTCCAACACAAATTTCGCAAGTCATATATTGTAATATATGGCATACATATAATAAATAAGTTAACTATTAATAATATCATCATAATAATTTAATCTAAGTGTAAATATCGTGTAATTACATAACTATACATATTTTGCATATAACGCAATACATTTTTTGTTTTTTATAATTATAATAATCTGCATGGGTGCAACTATGCATGGGTTTGGTTCAGACCAAATATTATATATATTTTATGTATCATATATTATGTTGGATAATAATAAATTATCGTCACAAAAAGTATTTTTCTTCGATATAAAGTAAACAATTGGCTGTGTAAATGAATACACTGCAAAACTATTTTTTTTTTTGTATACTTACTATTTTATTAAAAAATATTATTTTAAATATTTTTTTCCATTACGTTACATAGTCACTACATCCTTTTAAACGTGTGTTATTTCCTAAGTATGTAATTATATTGTTATTACATACATACTAAATATTAATTAGCGTGAATTTCCATATTTTATCTTATTTCATTTCACAATGTTGGTAGGTACTAAAATAATTATTTATAGTTTATTTCATAATAACGGTGTTTTTCCTTTGCATGTCAAAACAAATCATTTCCTCAGTAATTATAATGAATCACAATGTCTAAAGCAGGTAGTGTTTTAAGCTCTTTATTTATTTTCATTTATTTATACCTTTAAATTTAAGTCTATAATCAAAAATAACATCAAGATATTTAATGCTACCCACTTTACTTAAAGGTACACGATTACATGTATGCTTTAAATATTTGCAGTTATATACTTAAATGTATTAGCTCAAATAAGAGATAGATCTGAACAAGTATTTATAATTTTATTAATATTAAATATAATTTACTTAGACTTATTTAAATTAAGTTGTTAATTATTATTATCCTACCAACATTTAACATTATTAAAGTATTTATTAGTCATTCTCATCAAAAACTCATTCCTCATCATTTTTATGTCTCAACAAAACACCGTGTCGTCAGCATAACAATACATTTCTGCATCTAAATTTATATATAAAAGGTATTTACATATATTACAAATAGAATAGAACCAAAAACGGTGCTCCAAGGAATTAAAAAAGGAATTATATAATCATCAATGTATTCATTAATTAGTCTAACTTTTCGTGGTTTATTAGAAATAAATGATTTTAGTGAAAGTAGAGCTTTCCTTTTTTACTATAAAAAGATAAAATTTTAGGAGCACTTCATGATGAAAGTTTTTTTAAGTCTAAAAATAAGCCTAGAACCTTAAACTTGTCGTCAAAATTATTATGTAGTTTATTAAAATGAGAAGTTTTTACTAAAGGATCAATATTAAGAATCAGTTAACTGCATATTTGAACGAAAACCATATTGATTGTTATTTAAAAATTGCATTAATCTTATTTTTATTATATGATAAGCTACCATATTAATTATATCCTTAATATTAATATTTACCGCCATTTACCGTTTCACTGTACAATTCAAAATACAATGTGATAATGAAGGATGTGTGCTAGATAGTAACCATAACCCCTTTGATATTATATTATTAAGCATTAAATATTTTACATCTTATTAGTTATTAATATGTTATATATTTTCTTATTGACCATAATATTTCGAACTACCAACTAATTTTCAAAGTGTTTATTACGCGAAAAAACAATTAATTTAAAGTTTAAACACAATACACAAAGTAGGTTATTAAATTATTATTTCATACCAAATACCAATAAATTAAACAATTTCTCTTATTACAATTTTATAACTGTACACCCATACGTTAAAAAATGAATGATGGTTAGATATAACTAAAATATAAGGTGAATATTTATAAAAATTAAAAATACTGTAATAGCTATTTACGGTTAATTTATTAATACCTATAACGAAATAATATTTATAGTTCCATTTAATTTTAATTTAATTGCAATCATATTGTTACATATTATATATTTGTACAACATAATATGTTAATAGTATTATAGTAAATATTTATTTTTATGACCATCTTATAATGTTGCTTCATGTTTCTTCAGGCTCATTAACTTATTCGTTTTATATTATATTTTATGTTTATTTAGTAAAATAAATATAACAATAATTATAGTTAGCACATATATATGGCATGTATTCAGTGAAATAGTAGGATTAATTATTTTGTTTCAAAACATTAACAAATTTAAATACCTAATTAAGACACTGTCTACAGTAGAAGATAATCGTTGTGGATTTAGTCCTAATAAGTCCTATGTTATAAAGTAACTATGTAGGTACTATAGTATTAAGTTACGTCTTATTTTTGCTTATTAGAACCATCATGCCCATCATGGGCAATCACAAATAATTCTAATTTTCGTTTTGTATATCAACGATTTGTGTTTAAATTCGTTTGTCATCATGGTCTAACTAGTGCAAATAATCTAACTTAAGCACAACTTGTCCAGTTCATCTTGGCCTTCGACGAAAGTCGGCTACAGTTAATGGGATACCAAATTATATTAATAAAACAGTGTAGCCACTCGCAGAGTCACAACTCTATACTATGAAAATAACCTATATTTAGTCATTAATACCTAATAAATAATAAATATCATGATTAAATAACCAATACATTAAATGTTAATTCATTATTGTAAATATCTTCTAAATTGGATATTATTCAATGTTTAAATCATATTTCATATTTACATATAATATTTAAGTTGGTATAAGTAGTATGAAATAGCCGGTTCTGGGTCGCTCCACCCTGCTCCACCCTGCTCCACCCCCGCGCCACCACCCTGCTCCACCCTGCTCCACCCCCGC